>NC_022034.1:13048384-13064053 GCF_000317375.1 Microtus ochrogaster | reverse complement strand
AACCCTGTCTCCAAAAACCAAAAAAAAAAAGAAAAAAGAAAAGAAAATTAACTACTAAAAGATCCATGGCTGTTTTTTGGTTCATTCATTTGCTTGTTTTGTTTAAATCAACTCAAAAGCAATAGGAGCCACTGGAATTGGGGTTCTGTCATGAATAAGCCCCTCAACAACAGGTTCACGTTAAATAAAGGACAAAATTCCATATGACATCGCAAACCTTGGTGATCTGACGTTTGCTGTTTTCTAGCCACACATCTGAACAACCTTGTTACGAACCCAGATCCATGTCCTGTAATCTGACTCACTTTCACAATTCCACTCTCTCTGCACCCCATGCACCCTGTTTCTGAGAACCTTTATCCTGCCCACTGGGCTTTCTAAACACCAGTACCAATTCACCCTATTAACCAGCGTGGAAGTACTACCTCAAATACGCCATCCTGAGCAGCCCCGGCATTGGAGGGGTTTCTTGCACAGTAACAACTGGAGCTCATAGCGTTTTCTCTCAGCAGTCTATGAGCAAGACCCACGTGTTCACACTTGTGTCTGAAATAGTGCACGGAACCCCACCAAAGCTGGATAAAAAGGGAATGAATGAGTGAAAGGGGCGTGCCAGTTTGGTTGATGAATTAAGTCATAGATAAAAGAAAAAAAAACATTGCTTCTTGAGCGGCACCTCAGTAGGTAGGTGCTCCCTGTGAACCAGCTCCGGTGAAGGAGGAATACACTGTTTTCTCTCCCCATGGGAAGTTGCTCCTAGACTTCCCAGGCAGTGAGCAGAGCCCAACATGAAAAAATGCATCCCATCCCAAAAGTCCTGCCATGCTGCTAGGAATAAGTCTGTAGATTAACCCTTGCAACTTCTGACCACAAATTTTAGTTCCACCCTTGAAATATATATAATTCAAGCAATACCCAATTACAGGCAGCTATGTCCAACTCCTATTTTTCTATAGTTTTGATGATTTTATTTTATTTTTTCCTGTGACTTTTTTTTCTAGGACATTTGATATGGCTCTCAATGAAAACTCCATCACAGCTAAATTGTCATGGTCGATTCCTGTATAGATGAATTCATTTGATTTTAATTTCCACTGCCTCAAGTTCTGAAGACTGGTCAGTCCATTTGACTGAAATGAGTGTAGAACAATGGTTGCTTTTATAGCCACAACAATGGGCATAATCGCAAAGGTCACTCACTACTGAGACCATGGGACCTGGACCAACGGTGCCAGCTTGAGCCTTCTGCTCATTCTACTGCCTGCTTAGCTGGCTATCTGGCACATCCCCTGGGGTGACTTGATGGGGTTTTAAATGGGATTCTTTCACACACCGAATGTATCTTATCCTAACCAGCCCCCTGAACTTTTATTGATGGCTATTTGTATGTCAGCTTCCTGAGAGTGCATGCCAAACAGCCTTCTGTGCTTTCTTTCCCCATCAAAATCTGTTTACCGGTCCTGACGACCGTGCTTTTGCTGTCCCTGGATGGGGTTACCTGGCAACCCAAGTTCAGTTTCCAAGCACATACGCTTGCTCATCTCACCCGGTCCTCACATAATCTCTGTACGACTTCCATGTATTTGTCTCATGCTGGTTTCCCATCATGAGACCTTAGCTGCTTAAATAACTTGATCGCTGCAAAAGGGCTGAGCCGTCACGCTTTACCTGTATAGATGCTTCATTCTCCTACCTTTTGACACAGTGTTAACATTTGTATGTAATTTATATTGCTAAATATTCAATTTCAAATCCTGATCCTGTTTATATCTCTGTGTTCTGCGATCCTAGAATGTAATACATCTTGCTTAGACTATTACACTTTCTATGCTTTTCTTCTCTTGTCTCTAGACCCGTTATTTTCCCTAATCCATTACATATCACTCTAATTTTATTCTGCTACTCCATTTTACATCAAGATAGTTTGCAGTTCTTCCCTGTGTAATGAAGAGGAGAATGCTCCGTTGTCTACCTCAGCCATTTACACATTTGGCCAATCCCTGTCTGGCTACCTCCCCTCCCCTCGTTACTTCCCTAGGCTTTCCTGTGCTGGCTATTCCTTGAGTATGGCTCTTTCATTCTAGTGTACTCTCTTTGCCCACCCTCCTGGGGGAAATGCCACAGTAAGATGCACAGGACAGAGCAGAATAGGGGCTTCCCGGAACGCTCCAGGGACTTGAAGACCTGAGTGTCCAGATGCTGCCACTCTGAACTGTCTTGTCCCAGTTTGCACATCTACTTTCACTGGTGTGCCAGAGGAGGATCAGCCGAGAAGCCTCCTCTTTTGCTGCCACACCCTTAAGGGGAAAGGATTTTTTTATTTTTGGCATGTAATCTCACATGGAATATTGAACCCGATATAGCCAATAAAGAACTTGTCAGCCTAGCCCACCCAAGAAAACTTCGGGGTTGGGTACATCAGACAACTTTCTACAGCAGCTTGTGTGCTGTGTGCATTTCCCACTGTTGAACTCCCAGAGAGTCAAGCTTAGTAGATGCTCAGCAAATATTTGAGAACTGAATAAATATAGCCAAAAAAAGCCTGAAAATTCAAATTTTATTCTATTTACTGCACATAAAAGTTTATATGGTAAACAAGCAAAAAGTGTAACTACGGCTTATTTCTATATGACAAAAGTTTAGTGTGTACACACACACACACACACACACACATACATATGAATGCTGTTTGTAGAAACAATAGACCAGGGAAAGAAGTGAGCTTTTATCCAAGCTGTCTCAGAGCAGTGCAAAAGCAGCCCTGAATTTCACCATGAGAAGATACACATGAGAGTTTAGAGCATGCCGCTCCAAGCATCACAGTTAGCCCTGCAGGAAACAGCAAGTTCATGAGGCCACATCCTTACCTTGGTCTATCTCCTTTTGAAGGTCATGGACTTCCATGGAGGGCTGCACTCCCTGTAACTGGAAGGAAGGGGTTGCCATATCTCTGGAGACACAGGGGCAGAGAGGAGAATGTGCAGGCTCGGGTTGCTAAGTCCTTAGTGTGTTGCCGCTACACCACATCCCCCTCCCTTCCAAATGTAGTTCTCCAGGATATAGTCTTCAGCTAACAGAAACATAAGCGTACCTGTTTGACCAGGGCCTGTAGGTCAATCATGCATGTTTTTCTCTTACTAATTGGTCCTTTGTGCTAGGGCATTAGCCACAGACATAGAGATCTCTACTATCTTTTCCCTTTAAATGCACGGCAATAAATAAAAATATTGAATTACCCAAGAATATGTTTTAATGATTTTTACACCCCTGTGCATGATTATGGAGCACACAAACCTACATGTTTTCCTATTTCCACACATACAGGAAATAGGCTGTTTATTTACCCACTTGTTCACTTCCTGCCACTGAGCATCAGTGTAGACTGGCTAGAAGCTGAAGTGCTAGCCAGTAACAGATGACAAAAGGAAATATGCTTCTGTCTCAGACAGACCACAGTCTCACAGGGGAACCAGACATCACACAGGGGATTACAGGACAGAGGACTGAGCACAAGGACAGAAAGAAGCAAAGCCCTCTGTAGCAGGAGCATGCAGGAGCCACTGTACCTGGCCTCCAATTAGAAGGTGGGCAGTAAAAGGATTTCTTCAGGAAGCTGAATCTTCACTCTTAAAATTTAAATAAAACTAAATTGAGGAAGAAGTAGAAGGCTAGTACAAATGGGTGCACAGTAGGTACAGAAGCCAAGAGACAAGTATGCCCCCCTTGGGAGATAGACAGTCTGAGTTGCTGAAGAGAGAGCATTTCTCAAAGAGTTTGAAAGTCAGCCATTCAGTCATGTTCTCTCAGTGTAATATGCAGGCCACTACCCCTTCCTGGATCCATGGCAGACATGACTAATCAATCACAGCTTCTCAAAGAACTCAAACACAGCCCCAGACCACCTCTTAGCAGGCACTCTAGGATGGTCATCCCAGCCCATCAGAATGTGAGATGAACTGCACTTCCCATATGTGTTACAGATGGCAGGAAGCCCAGGAGGTCTGTCAGGAGAGAAGAGGCAGCAAACAGATCTGTGAGTCTGAAAGATTCCTACAGTGGATCTGCTGATAGTGAGATTTTTGAAAGGGTTGACATAAGAATTAAAAGATACTTTTTTTTATACATTGCACACAAATCATAATACTCAAACTCTCCATACAGACAATTCTGAAGATAATTGGAAAGCAAGAGCTATGGAGCCCACAGGATCAGAGGTGACAAGGTGTGGTTCTATAATTAACACCAGTCCTAAACAGAGCACTTCCCCATCTCCCGGGGTCCCACTTCTCAGCCAGTATTTGCTCATGCAGGATGAAGCTGCTAATGTGTAATTAGTAAGAAAACTATCTCCTAGAGGATGCTACCTTTCTCAGGACAGACCATTAGGTGCAGTTGCTGTATCACCACTGAAATGTAGAGATCTAGAAACTTCCAAGAAGAACGTTCCACAAGAAGATGATGATCATCTAGAATGGTCTACTCTGCCATCATAACCGGAGCACCCCGTGACTTCCAAAATAACATCAAGTGGCTCACTGAATTAAGGTTTCAGTGTAACCAGGCAGTGGTGGTGCACACCTTTAATCCCAGCACTTGTGAGGCAGAAGCAGCCAGATCTCTGTGAGTTCTAGTCCAGCCTGGTCTACAAGAGCTAATTTCAGGACAGACTCCAAAGCTACACAGAGAAACCCTATCTTGAAAAACCAAAACCAAAACAAAACAAAAAACAAATAACAAAAAACTTCCGTGTGTATGTTTGTGTGTGTATTTATATACATATGAATTTATGTGTATATTGTTTGTATGTGTGTGCATATGTGTATTTGTGTGGTATGTGTATATGTACATATGTCAATGTTTCTGTATTTTCATACATATTTATGTGTGTATATTGCATATATGTATGTGTCTTCATATCTATGTATGTGGATATGTGTGTATGTGTATGTATATATGTATGTATGTTTGTGTATGTGTGCACATGCTTTTGCCAGAAGACCTATCTGTAAACAGAGACTGCACTTTTGTTTCCTGGCTGCCCAGAACCGAATAATTACACAGAAACTATATTAATTACATCACTATTTGACCAATGTCTCAGGCATAATTCTAGTTCATTCTTAAATCTTAAATTAACCCATGTCTATTAGTCTATGAATTGCCACACGACTGTGGTGTTACCTCTTTTTCTACATGTCTTGTTTTCTCAGTGACTGGCTGGTGTCTCCTTGACTCTGCCTACTCTCTCTTTATATCTCTGTTTGGATTTTCTGGTAAGTCATTGGCCAAAACAGCTTTATTCATCAACCAATAAAAGCAACACATATACAGAAGGACTTACTACATCCTCTCTCATTTTCTGTCTAATTAAAAAGGATTCTTTTAACTTTAACATGGTAAAATTACATATATAAAACAGTATAAAGCAAGAATTATAGTTACAATATTTAGTTCATTTACATTTGGCAATTAAAGGAAAATACTCTATTATCTATCCTATCATTGTGCGTCTAAAGTATTATATCTAGTTTATCTTTTATCATAACTAGCAAAAACTATAATTATAGCTATCTAGTCTTCAATGCCATCAAAAGACACAGAAAGATATAATATTACCTAAGTAAACAGGAAGTGTGTTGTAAGCAACTTCCAAAATTCTAGAAAGGATGGAGACATCTTACTGCCTGGACAGTCACCCAAAGTTCTTTTATAATGTTGGGGCACCCATCTTCAGCCTACAGAGCCATAATATCTGGTAGACTTTTCAGTGAAGCAGGAAATCTGAACATCTGTTCTAACATGTACTGGCAAAGTTCAGCAGTTGCTTTCCTCTGTGTCTGTCAGTTTCTTCTGACAGGAACCCTGAAGGACCTCCAATCTTTTGGACAGTTCACCAGTAACTTTTCTGTGGGTCCTGCATGTCTGGTTCATACACCATAACATCAAGCAGTGATGGAGGAGGGCCATCTGTCTAATAGAGAAACTGCCTTGGCCCTTTGATAAGACAGAAAATTAGGTAGGCAGAGTAAACAGAACTGAATGCTGGGAGGAAGGAAGCAGAGTCAGGCAGATGCCATAGCTCTCCTCTCTGAGATGGAGGCATGTTAAGAATCTTCCTGGTAAGACACCACCTCATGGTGCTACACCCATTAATAGAAATGGGTTAATCAAGAAGTGAGAGTTAGCCAATAAGAGGCTGAAACTAATGGGTCAGGAAGTGTTTAAAAGAATACAGTTTCCATGTAATTATTTTGGGTAAAGCTAGCCAGCTGCCAGCAATTGGGAGGTGGGAATGCAGCCACCTACATCTACAAAGCAGTCCAGGCAAGAGCAGTTTTTTACCCAAATGGCTAGCCTTGTCACATTGAAGGCAAATTCCACAGCAAGTTTCTTCGATAGCTATCAACCTCTCTGAAGTAACTGGTGCTGCCAGAAACATATCTCATTGTTGAGAAAAATCTAAGTTCTTAAAACATTTTAAATACCATATTCTTTAAGTATTTGAAAGGTTTGAAGAATACTTATCCATCTAAAATATATCTCTGTATATCTAGAAAATCTAACTAACATGACCACAAATTTGACTACTATAGATATCTATTAATCCACATTTTTAATTAAACATTGCATTTTAAAATGAACTGTATAAATACAATACTTTTAACAAAAGTGGAAATATACATATAACAAAATTGACCTTAAATTTTTATCAATAAACCAAAGTGCATACCAATGTATTTATTTCTATATCATACTCCCTTTTTCTCTTTAGAAAGACCTTTACTGTGACCATTGATCATTTATAATCAACCCTCTTTAAATGAAAATAAGCATTTATAAACAATCATTTTGGAAACTTAGGCAGAGTTTTCGCCAAACTACTTCTTGATGTTTGTTAGGTAAAGTATTTTTAGGGTTCACTGAGACCTTTCAGGTAGTCTTGTTCCATCAAACTACATTAGTCTGGAAGGAATCCACAGGTTCTCATCTTCTGTGGAAACAAATGCAGAACTTCTTTTCCAAAGCAATATATCCTTAGATTAAAATTTTAAAGTCAAGATGCCCAACGTTGATATAGTTTAGAATCAAAGGTTTTGCAGCAGTTAACACATTAACAGTCAAAATCCAAAGAAAACAGAATAATATACATAATCCAGCCTCTCTGTATATTTCATTTTTACATAGCTGATTTTTTACTCCATTACTTTTTAATATTTATTTTATTATCTTTACTTCTTTAATCTATGACTGTCTGTACTCTTTCTTCTCTTTCTCCTAAGCCCATGTACATTTATTCAACACTGTGACCCATTCAGAGGTCTTTTTTGTCTGAATCTCTTGTCTTGTGTATCTGTAATCATTTTCTGACCAGGAGAGTTTTAAAATGTGGGCATGGCTAGAACTAACCCTGTGACTTTGCCTGTTGGCTCTGCCCATGCAACATGGTGCAGGTATGTTCATTGCCTCTGCCAGCCATGCTTACCATCCCAACTCCAGGGAGGCAGCAAATCAATGTAAGCAACTTGTAATACTCAGCTTACAAACCCCAGTTAAGTGCTCTGTAGCAGGACCTCTTGAAAGAGCCAGAACCACCAGTAAGACCAGGAAGGCATTTCTTAAAGGGGACACACATCTGTTCACCACCAGCAAACAGAGCCTATCTGACAAAAAAAAATGTAACTACCAAGAAACTATGCTTGGCTCCTGTTTTTGTGGGTCTAGAAACCCTCCTTTTTTTCCCTTAAGTTCTTTTAAGTCTTATGTGGATCCATGCCAGAGAGTGGGTGCCATTCATAAGCAGAAACTGTGCTTTTGTTTCCCGAGCACCCAGACCCAAATAATCACACAGAAACTATATTAATTATAACACTGTTTGGCTAGTGGCTCAGGCATTTTTCTAGCTAGTCCTTACATCTTAAATTAACCCATTTCTATTAGTCTATGTTTGGCCACATGGCAGTAGCATTACCTCATTTAATACATGTCTTGTTTCCTCGGCAGCTGGCTGGCGTCTTCTTGACTCTACCTACTCTCTCTATATATCTCTGGATTTCCTGCCTGCCTTTACTCTGTTAAGCCATTAGCCAAAACTGCTTTATTCATCAACCAATAAAAGCAACACATGTACAGAAGGACATCCCATATCACCTATTAATTGATTTGTTTTTAATTCCCAGACTTTCCTGATTTGTTTGTATCTACTGTGTATTTTTATTCTTTTGTAAATTCATGAGTGATGTTGGAATTTGGTAGCCCATATTCCCAGAAATACAGGTGAACAGAGCCACACTGAGAAGGGTTATACTAAAAGACCCTCAGAGAGGACCTTCCCTCAGGAGGAGACCCCCGAACTTAAGGAACTATCCGAGACCACTGGCTGCAAACTGCAAGAGGTTTTTTATTGAGAGTACACAGGTACCTGCGGGCATCAGAGTCTCTTTGGAAGACTTGTATGCCCTCAGGCTAGGCAGGGGGCCTTTTATATGGAAATGGGTGGGCGAGCAGCCATACAGAAGTAGAAGCATGGTTACAGGAATCCCATTGGTCAGTTTGAATGATGCGATGGGTTCACTTGGGGACAAGTTCCTCGGGGACATGAAGATCTGATAATAGCTGACTTGGCCCTATCTAGGGCACATGTAGTTTTCCCCAGAACTGTTCATTCCCCTCCTAGGCCTGGTGTCTGACCACAGATATCCTGTTTTGGCCGCCTAGGAGTACCGACTTTACCTTGAACTTACATTTGTTTTTGTGAAAGCCTTGCAAAATGGCATTACAGCAGCTAAGCTGGGGTCTTTCAATACCATGAGGGACAAATAGGTGATGGGCAGGCTCCTTCTAGACACCAGTGACAGTACCAAAGGAATGTTGGAAAGGTGGAAAACCAAGCCAGATGTCAGAGCCTCCCTGTCATTTAGCAAAAGAAGGTGTCTGGAGGAAGAGCCTTGTCCAGTGGGCTTAACATGTGGGAAAGTGGTCTCCAGGGGACAGGACTACAGGCTTTTGAAGAACAGTTCTGTCTCTCCCCATTCACTACAATTCAGAGTGACAAGCCCAGACTTGAGAAGGAGAAGAAAGGCCATGTAGAACCAAGGGTCCATATTCCTGCCTCTAATGTCTGGGCACCAGAAAGTGACATGGGACAAAGGGTCTGGTGGTTGCTGTTGATCAGCCTGTTATATTATCCTCTCTCAGTAAACAGCAGTTTTAGTTCATGGTCAAGTTTTCTGGGCTAGTGAACATGAATGGTAGAGAATTATACAGTGTCCAGGAGGTTACAGGTTTAGTCGTGTATAGTGACAGGTCATTTCTATAGAGAGAACTGTTCTGTGAGTCAGTCAGCAAGCATACAATGTTCATGCTGGATCAGACTCCGGAGGCCTATGAGTTGAAGGCTTGGTACCCAGCCAGTGGCACCAATGGAAGGCTGAAGTCCTAGAGGAGGTTTTATGCCACTGAAGGAATGCCCACAAGTTAAACAGTCAGATTCTTTCTCTTTCTCTTTACACACTCAATCATGAAGTGAACATCTGTGGCCCTTCTCTGCTGGGATGTGCTGTGGAACTGCAGCATCCAAGTACCAAGGTCAACTGGTCAGGGGCTGAAGCCTCCCAAACAGAGGAAGCAAGTTTCTCTTTTTTCTGGGTTGATTACCTCAGATATTTCTTTACAATGTCAGAAACCTGATAAACATTAGTACATAATGGTAGAAAAGGTTCTTTATTTTTCCCTCAGAGGCAAATCTACCTTACAGAAACCCTTCTTCAGATTTTCTCTTGCTTCAATACATCAATGTCTGCCACAAATATTCTGGGGTCCATCCTCTCTCTTTGTTCCACAGGAGAATATCTGACTATGATCACTCTTATTCAGAGCCCAAAGCAGAGACTGCATAGGACAGATAGGCTTTCCTTACTAATATCAATCACAATGGCTAAAACCCTTCATCTAGCACCGCATGTCCACAGACTGACTATACTCTGTGTGGTCCCAGGGAAACCACTCTTTCTAGGAGGGAGGAGACACAGGAGATACATCAGCACTAGCACTATGGTGAGGCTCTCCTAATGGAGCAATATTGCCATTTCTCCCCATTCCCACAGAGGCCCAGGGAAGAAGGGGGTAGGCATTTTCCCTGGTTTTTTTTTTTTAGTCTTGATTTCTGCTTTGATGAGACCCCTTTAAGGACTTGGCAGGTTAGCTGTAAAATGTTTAGCTTTTGATGGTAAGTTGGCATTTATCAATTGACAGGCCTTAGGAAAGATTTAAATAATAATAAAAAATAACACTAAATTCAGATGAAGTCTGTTAAGACTCTACTCAAAACTCTAAGTGCAAAAATAAATTTCAGGTGCTTTCAGAGTTCCTTGATGAGCCGTGTTCCTACTATGTCAGGGAAACAGACTTCATTTCTAAAATAGCAAACGTGTCAGTCTGGGATCAACATTTCTTCCCCAGATCCATGTCTGCCTAAGGTGAAGAGGTCTACAGGGATGGCAGGTGACTCTGTGGATTGCATCGCACATGTTTTTTCTGCCACCACAAACACAATGTCAGGGAAACCTCAGGCCTTCGGCTCCAACAGAACAGGAATGTAAGCCAGAGCCCCTCTCTTGCGTATGTGAGTCAGGATGGCCAAGCAACGGTGTTGGGGGCCTGCTGTCCTTGTATCCTTGATTGTAGGCCTTGCATAGATTGAATCTTTTTCACTTCTCTGCCTGGAAAGCCCTTATGGTTTCTGTATAAGTTTTACTAAAGTTTTTCATAGTTCTCCACAACATTTAAACAGACCCTAGATTAACACCATGGCCTTCCAAACCTCAACTTGTTTCAGCTGTTACCCTGACAGGAAGTCACTAGTTTGGTATCTTAACAATCCAGCATCCTGCATCTTTCCCTTGTACAGCTGGCCATCTCCTTCTTCACTGGTACCCAGAGATCACTCCTGATCATCACACACCAGTGTGACCTCCTTACATGACGGGCACTGTTTCCTTAATGAAGTCTTTGATCTTGTGCTCATCTCCATCTTTCAACATTCTCCCGGTGAGTTCCCTTCCCTTGTGCCGATCCCCATTATTCCTCATTATAAACATGAGGTAATAAATATTATGTTCTGTATTTATATTCTAGTTCCTATTTATATGACTTTTCTCTTTATTAATTGCATCCTCTTGCTGTTTTTTAAGTCTACTCTTTAATGGGCTTTGTTTCTTCACATCATGTTTGAAAGGTTGACAGGAGAATTTTATACAGCAGATCTTTTCCTTAGCAATGATTTATTTAGACTTCTAAATCCTTGGGTGTATTTTCATCACCATTAAATTCTTTACTGTTGGATTATATTCCTCAAGCATTATTTTTATTCCCAAGTGATAAAGGCTGGTCCCATATGATATGGTGGTTTGCTGGCTCTTTCCAGATGATTTTGATGGCTCATTTCTAGTTTGCTAGAATTTGGTGATATTTTCTTTATGTCACAACTAAATCACTGTCTGTCTGGAAGTTCTATGGGTACTTATAGGATATGTTATTTGCTGTGTAGCCAGTGTCTAGAAAAGCTTACCGATCATACTGCTTATTTCACAGTAAGGTTATATTTATTATTTTTCTTAGTTTTTTCCTTTGTATTCTTGATACATCTTATACTTAACAAAGCCACAGCTGCTGGTGTGTTTCTTGAAAGGCTGTGGTTTCACATTCCTAATGTTCCCACTCCAGTTTGCTGTGTAGATAATTGCTGAGCCTGGTGTGACTTTTAGCCTGGGCACTCTAAACATTCATCTCTATCATTACTAATGCTCTTTGCTTTGAATTTCATCTTGTTCAGTATAATGTTGTAGCTTCTATTTTTGTTAGTTGTGTTTTCCTAACATGGCATTCCCCATAGTTTTCTAAGCTCTCCTGGGTTCTTTCTTTCCTGTGCAACAGAGTATATCATGAATAATAAAAACCCAGAGACAGATATTGGGGTTCAACCTGACGATAAGAAAAACAAAGCATCCAACCACTAGAGAGACCTTTTACCTCTACCAAATCTTCAGATTGAAAGGGAAGCCCTGCAATGCTATCCACCAACCTCAGACTCCACACTCCACTGAGTTCCTGTCTCTTCCCCTAATTATATTCCTCTCTCTGCCCAGTCATATCCCTTCCTGTCTCCAACTCTCTAGTGCTGGGATTAAAAGCAGGTGATTCCCAAGTGCTGGGATCACCTTGTGTGAGCTCTGTTTCTCTTTTAGACAGATTCAATCTTTTGTAGCCCAGGGTAGCCTTGAACACACAGAGATCCATTGGCCTCTGTCTTCTGAGTCCTGGGGTTAAAGGTGTGTGCGACCAAGCCCTGGCCTGAATGGCTAACTAGTATATCTGCTTTGCTCTCTGAGTAATTAATAAGGCAAGCTTTATTCATTAAAACACACATAATATAATACTGTAATAGAGAGCCGAATGGAGCTGGCATTCCAATTTGACACTTCTTTTTATTTAAATTTTTAAAGTTTTTAAGAAGGTCTAACTATGTATCCCTGGTTGCCCTAGAACTCACTATGTAGACCAGGCTGGCCTTGAACGCATAGATATCTGCTTGTCTCTGCCTCCCTTGCTGGGTATTTGAGTTCTGTATCACCACACCTGGCTGAAACATCTTTTAAATGGTAAGCTAAATCTATTGTTTATTTCCTTATAATCTTTAGCCTACAGTATCAGTTCACATTATGACTATATCCACATACATAATTTTTACAGTATGCTTTGCTTTGCTTGCTCTTGCTGCTGTTCTAATATTTGGAAAGATATTTGTTTGTTCTCAATTACTTTTTATTGAATTCTTTATAAAATACCGTTGATTGCCTCTTGGCTTTAGACATTCTATTGTTTCCCGCTAGAGGCAACAATGTGCTCTTACATTCTTCCTCGTCCTTCATAATGTAAAACAGGGCAATTAGTACTCTGCATACTTGTCTGAGCACTATTAACTGATCTGAAACTTTTACTACTCCAGGCGTCAAATCAAGTTTTGACTGTCACCTGCTACACACAGAGCAAGGTAAGATCTCACACCGCCTCTCATCTTTGTTTCCCCTCTCTCCCACTGTAGGTGGTGCATTATTATTTCTGTCTTTTCAGAGAATATAAAACGTACATAATGCTTTTAGGTGCACTAGAACTTCCCCTTAGCCTTACCTTCAAGGTTAAATGCATTTAATATTTACCACTAGGCTTTTCCCCTAAAGCCTTGAACTGACACCCTCTGGGCTGGCCACAACTCATCTTCCAATAGATTTACCAGAGCAAAATATGTCAGAAATTGTTTGTGGGTGACCTTATAAGTGAAGAGTGATTTACCCACATACAAAGTCTTTGGATCCCTCGGTTTCTCCGTGGGCTTCCTCCTTCCATAGGCTTCTCCACATATTCTAATTGATGCCAGCTGATGTTAATCCACAGAAGCACATATGAATAGAAAGTTTGTTGTGCAGCTTCCAAGGCTGAAAAGTGTAATATCAAGGTACGAGTGTGTGCTGGAACTTTCTTGTTCTGTTGTAATATTGCAGGAGGGCAGAGAGAGGAGGAGAAGCAGGGAAGTGGGTCTGAACCCATTCTGGATAAGGGCCCATGTGCATGATAAGAAAACTACTCCAGATCTCAGTGACTTGCATTTTTAATATAGTAGTTTGAGCTCTTTATATATTCTGCATGTTATATATTAACATGAGGCACAGTCGGAAAATATGTCCTTCCAGTTTTCAGACTGTTTCTTGACTTTTCTGGGAAGAAATTTCTTTGTTTAATGTAATTTTATACATTATTTCTTTTCTTTTGTTTCCTGTGTCTAGAATGTCACAGCCTGCCCCAATGTCCCCTAAGTTTCTTTTAGCCATTTCAGAATTTCAGGGTTTAAATTTATACCTTTGACCCATTTGTGGTTCATTTGTACATTGTGAGTGACAGAGGTCAGGTTTCAATCTTCTTCATGATGATATACAGTTTTCCCAGGCACGTTTATCAAAAACGTCATTTTTTTTTTCTTCAGTGAATGGATTTTTGAACTTTTGTTAAGACTCAACTGGCTGCAGATGTGTGGGCTTCTCTGTGGGGTTTCTGTTCTGTTCTGTTGGTCTCCATGTTTGTGGTTATGGTGACACCACACTGTATTGGTTACTGTGGTTCTGTAGTATATCTTGATTGTAGGAACTCTTTCTAGCTTTGTCGTTTTTGCCCAGTATTTCTCTGCTATTCACAGTCTTTTGTGTTCCTCTGTGATTTGGGATTGTTGTCTGTGTGTCTGTAGAATGGCATTGGTCTTTTGTTTGGTCTCACATTGACTCTGCATGTCACTCTGGGTAGTGTGTATTTGATAAATATGATATCTTTGGATCTATAAACAAGTGGGAGGAGTCTCTGCTTCCTTGGACCTTCTTCAATTTTTTTGAATATTTTGCAAATTTCATTGTAGAGGGTCTTTTATTTCCTTGGCTAAATATATCCCAATTTAATAAATAGGCAAACAATCCAAATAGACATTGCTCAAAAGTAGAAATGTCCAATAAATCCATGGAACAAAATGTTGAGTTTCCTTAGGCACTAGGGACAGGGAGAACAGAAATACAATGAAGTTCCATTTCACTCTAGTTAGAATAGCTATTATGAAAAGAACTGGCAAATGCTGGTGTGGGAATGAGGAGCTCATAGACACTGTTGGGGGACATAAATTAGTACAGCCACTACAGAGAATAGCGTGGAGGTGCCCCCAAAACTGGAAATAAATATGCCATTCTATCTAGCAATTCTACTTTGGGGTGTTGTGTCAAAGGAAAAGAAATTAGCATACTCAAAAGACACCTGCACACCGATGGATACTGTCACCCTGTCTATGGTAGCTAAGAGATTTAATCAGTTTAGGTATCAACCAAGGATGAATGAATTAAAAATGACACCACATATAGATATAAAGTAGGAATAGTATTCAACTATAAAGAAGCATGAAATTTTGTCATTTGCAGCAACATTGATGGAAACAGAGGACACTGTTAAGCGAAATAAGCCAGACATAATACCACATGTTCTCTCTCTTAGGTGGAAGCTAGATAAAATAAAGTAACTTAACCTGGAGAGTAGAATATGATTCCTAGGGATTGGGAAGGGTCTTTTGGGCAGGGGACTGTTGAAAAGACACGATTAGATTTCATCTGTGGGTGCTGAATGCATGTGTGAAACTGTTGATGTCCCTACTAACGTGCAGAACTAACAAGCATCAATAAAAAGAAAATAATAAAGAATAATTTGCTCCATGAATCCTGTACCAACACATGCACAGGGGTAGAGAGCAAGTACCTCGCACAGGTACCTCTTAGCTGTGCCAGTGTTAGTTAGATGGCAATAGGAGTTAGGGAAGTACCAACGTTCAGATCAGAGCGCATCTTGAGTCTCTTCCTTTCCAAAGCTCCTGGTTTCTGTGGCTGTCACGAGGACCACTGCTTTATCTTTAGAATCAGCTGTGTGATGTCAGTGCTAACAGTTTGCTATCAACCTTTTATTTTGAGAAAGGTGTTGTTAATTATAAATTAAATGCATCTGTGTGCCAGTGGGCTCATTTGCTTCTTTGTGTATATTAACCATATAAATGTGTGTCCAATACCAAAGACTTAAATCTAAATGCATGTATAC
>NC_022034.1:13025997-13046625 GCF_000317375.1 Microtus ochrogaster | reverse complement strand
ACTTAGAGGGGGAGAGAGAGGTAGAAGTGATATAGAGAGGGTGATTGCATATGAGCTAGTTTTTTCAATAACAATACAGGACAAAAAGCCTAGGGCTTGAATTCTGACACAGAGCAGATGTAAGACAATGAGGGTTAAAGAAGCTGAACCATTTCACACTAATATGGCACAGTATAACACTTAAACAGAACTTTACAGTTATTTTTAAATGTTGTCTTTCTCCCATTTCTCCTCTATACTTGCAAATGTAGTTTCCTTGTTGCCTTAGTTTATATATGGTAAATAAACACCTTTTTTTTAATCATTTTTCAACTATGACATTTCCTTTCTTTTTGGGAGGGTGTACTGGGAGGGCATTTTTTTAAATATCACAACTCTGCCCTATGAACTCTGAGAAGGTCTGTATATTGATGTGTATGAAACGTGAGCACTATGCACAGCATTTGATCCTTAGGAAGAGAGTGGTGTGGTAACTAAGCTAAAACTGTTTCTGTTGTACAGGTCACCCACATGGCAACCTTAAGGAAACAATGTAGAAAACCATAGTTATTTAATCAAAACCATCCATTAAAGCAGAGAATTTAATAGAAAAAAAAGCACTGGCTGATCTTTCAGGGGACCTAGTTGTATCACAGAAGCTTACAATCATCTGTAACTCCAGTCTCAAGAGATCTGACATACTCTTCTGTCCTCCTTGGGCATCAGGAATGCAAGTGTGCACAGATATCTCTATACAGACAAAACATTCATTGCAACAGTTTGAATGGGAAGAGCTATAAGACCTTTATTTACCTGTCTCCCTTCCCTGCCTAACTTTTCTGTTCCCTTCTGCAAAGCTCAGAATTAACTCTGAAGATTTCTGAGTATTTTTCCAGCTGTGTAATCGTAGGGGAGTCCAAACTAAAGTCATATCAACTCTTGTAACAGCAAATAATTGAAGTTGGAAGACTGCAATTATACATGTGAAATATACAATTAACAATCCTGTCTGGCCTCGATGAAATGGAATGCATAGGTTCATAAAATTAACAAAATAAGTGAAGCATCTGTACACCAGAATTACACACAATGATAAAGTGGATCAAACATACCCAGTAAACAAATGGCGGATATGCCATTCATGCACCGGAAAATTCAGGAAGAGAAAGGTGTCAATTTCTTCGAACTGACTTACAGGCTAGTGTGAGTCCTACAAAAATCTCAGCAACATTATTGCTCACTGTTAGAACACTTGCCTAACAGACATGAGGTCCTGGGTTCCGGTCTCAGCAATGATAAAGAGTAGAGGTTTTCAATCTGTAGGTCACGACCCTTTTCGTGTGTTGAACAAGCATTTCACCGGGGTCATATTTCAGATATCCTGCATATCATATATTTACACTATTATTCATAACAGTAGCCAAATTACATTTATAAAGTAGCAAATGAAATAATTTTATAGTTGGGGGCTACCACAAAATAAGAAACTCTATTAAAGAATTGCAACAATAGGAAGATTGGGAGCCACTGATACAGGATGAGAGATGATACAGGATGGAGAGAGAAAGAGGAGGTGCACCGAGAGAGAATTCGGTCAACAAAGCGCTTGCCATGTAAGCATAAAGACCTAGGTTTGGATTCCAAGAGCTCACATGGAAAGCAGTACCATACATACACCTATAGTTCAAGCACAAGGCAAGCAGAGACAGGAGGGTTCCCAGGACTGATTTGTCTGTCTGGAAAACTCGTGAGCTCCAGATCTGGTTAATGACCCTATCTCAAAAAATAAAAAGAGTAAAGTGGAAAAGTCATTAAGAAAGTCTGATGGCAGCTTCTGGCCTTCCCATGAATGCACGCGCAGGAACACACAGACAACAGATAAATTATAAAAGGGAGGAAGGAAGGAGGGAGGGAGAGGAAGGGAAGAAAGGAGGGAGGGAAGAAAGAAGGGAGAAAAGAAAGGGGAAAGGAAAAGGAAAATGTTCTGAACCTGACCAAAAAAAAAAATGGTGAAAACTTTGAAAGAGTTAAGTCAGATAAACCACTTCATCTAATTTGAATATTCACTACATACAATTTGAATATTCATTATATAAAACAATAAGCCTCTGAGAATCTGGTTAACATCTAACCATAGAGATGGACAGATGAGAATGTGAATTCTAGTCACAGACCACATGGGACAGCCACAGGAGTCAACAAAGATGCAATAATCACACTGGAGACACAACGGTCTGTTCAATGAGCGCGTCTGAAGTGACTGGCTCTCCTAACAGAGAAATGCAGCCAGGTCCCAGAACTGACACAAAATTAAGTAGAGTTGACCATAAACTTAAATATAAAACCATAAAAATTTTTAGAAAAAATAAGGTAACAAATTTGGAACCAAAGACTTAAGACTTACATACAAGACACCCTAAGAGAATAAAGTGATAAAATAAATAAATAAAAAGCTTTGCTTTACAAAAAGAAAACACTACATTTAATAGGACTGAAAATGTGTCAGAGGCTAGTGAAATACATTTACAGAATCTACTACTGTTACTTAACTACAATTATTAAATACTTGTATTTACAATGTACATTCTTTCAAAGAAGGATAATAATTTCATAAGGCTGCTGAGATTGTTCTGAGGATAAAAGGACTTGCTGCCAAGCCTAACGACCTGGTTTGATTCCTAGGATCCACATGTCTGCAGGAGAGAACTGAGTCTCAGAGAACTGCCTGTGACTTTCACATAGCCGTGGTATATGTATGTCTACACAGTTACAAAGACACATTCACACACACACACATACACACACACACACACACACACACACACACACACACACAAAAGGAAGAAAAGAAGAGATACCACAGGAAAGTATGACATGGTAAATGAACTCAGAATGTTGCCTTCCCAGGCATGAAGCGGGGCAAGTCAAGGTTACATATGGGGTATTACCACACACTTGTGAGAACAGAGAAAACAAAAGAATGGTAACTCCAGATTCCAGCAAATATGCAGGGGAAATGTATCCCATGCGTTCCTGGTGGGAATGGTTTGAAACACAAATGTGATTGCCATAAGACTCAGCAAACACACTTCTCTGCATCCACTCAGAAAGAAAGGAAAGTTATAGTCCCAGACTACCTGTGCCTGAATGTCCAATGGATGGGTATCTAGGTGATGAAACTGGCTTCTCAGATGATCCAGAATGACCACAATATGTGTTCCATTTCAACCAAAGTGTACCTATTCTCCCATTCTAATGTGAGTTCCAACATCATCTGGTGTTGCTTGCCCCAAAAGGAACCTCCATTTGGGACTGAGTCTCAATCCCAAGAATTTGGCAAGCATTGATTATTCCAGACTGAACGCATACAGATCCAAACGAATGAGTCAGTTCATGAGAAATGAAAAAAATGACATTTATACAAGTGATTTGTAGTAAAGTTATTTTTTAAGTAAAAAGAATCAGACATAAAAAAATATTATGTGATGTAAACAGAGACCACTCATTCATTTCTAGGCTGCCACATCCATATAATCACACATAAACTATATTAATTACAACACGGTTTGGCCTACTAGCTCAGGCTTCTTATTAACTAACTTTTACATCTTAAATTAATCCATTTCTATTAATCTATGTATCACCACGAGACTGTGGACTACCAATAAGGTTCTGCTGGCATCTTTCTCCTTTGGCAGCTACATGATCCCTGTGACTCTGTCTACTCTGTCTATATCCCTTTCAGCCTGGTTATATTCTTCCATGCCATAGGCCAAAAAAAGCTTTAAACATTAACCAATAAAAATAACATATATAGAGAAAGACATCTCACGTCAATGTGAGATAAAATGGCACCTGTTCTCAAAGAACACATCAAACACACTGGCATCTTACTTTCCAAAATAATCCTGTGCTTTGTAGTCTAGTGTTTACTCTGGGAGGATTGTCTGGAGGCTACACCCCCTAAGGAGGTCCCTTCTCCTCACAGAATGATCAGAAATAGAAAAAAGTGTAGGTCTGAAATTGTAGATCTCACTAGGCTGCAGAGTAGTGTGTTGATTGAGTGTGCAAAGGCACGAGACAGAAGCCAAGGAGATGCTTCTGCTCCTCTGGGAGGATGCTGCTGTTCACCGCGTTCTAATTCTGAGAGGCTGGAGGGGATGCTCCAACTTCAGCATAAAGCATATAGTTTCTGGAAATAGTTCCTGCTGATTGAAATGGTGGCTGACTCAATAGTTAAAGGAATGTTGTATAAAACTCAGAAAAGCCTATACAACCACACTTCTTGATCCTTTAATGTTCCAGACAAATTAGAAAGCCGTGGAGTGGTGAGAGGAATCACTGCTAATATTTCCTGCCTGTTAGACAGCTTCCTGGAAATGTAAACATGGAAACAAATTTCTCAGCATTTCATACATATTAGAGATGTCTGTATTGGACCATTTTCCTTAGTACAAAATGAATGCATTTGTTCATTAATCAAGGAAAAGAAAAATCTCTACAGTTTGAGCAAAAGAGAATGCAGTGGATTTCCCCATAATAGAATTTTAAAATAAAAGAAAAAATACTTTAAGGATACGTTATTCCTTTGTAGCACACAGCGGTAATTAACAAAAGGTGTGGCCACGACAATCCAGAATTGACACACACAGTGGGAAGAGCAACATGTTTGAAAACAGAGAGAGAGGAAAGCGCCACCAGCCGAAATCACTGTGGGGCGTTCTGTGTCTGTGGTATTCACCCAGTCAGGTCTGCGTAGATGTATGTTAAAGACGCTACAGTCTCTGCTTCCATTGGAGCTATCTTTTCAACAAACGAAACTCCGACCATGAAAGTAGTTGAACAGTGAAATTACAAAGCAACTGTCAGAAGGGCCCGTGTGGGAGACACATTCACCATAGCCGGAGTGCTAGGAATCGCAGACGCAGACGCATTTTTAATGGATTCAGAGACCTTTGGAAAAAAAAAAAAGGTCTCCTTCTGCAGTAATTGAATTTGACACCAATGTTCTTTGGATGCTGGGGCTGTGCAGGGTATTTTCCCATCCACATCTAGGCTAAATTGGAGATGGTGACCTCTGATAGACTAGAGCGATCCAGGAAGTAATAGAAACCTCACTTCATAGAAACTGGTGACAGGCTGGGATTAAATGCTGGGCTGGCTGGGAGCAGGCACACTCCTTCCTGGAGGACTGATGGACTTAAGAGGAATGGAGAATTTTTTTAGTGTTCTATAAATGCTTCTTTTTCTGGCTGACTGACTAAATTGAAAATTAGAAATCAAGACCATCTTGCATTTGGAACAGATGCAGGTCTGAGATCCAAACGAGGTGTTCTAGGCTCCCAAGTTCAATACCATTTTGTAGACTTGTTACAGTGGCTAAGCAGTACTGTGGGCTCCGACAGCCTGTCACACCTAAAGGCTGGTGTTTGCAGTACAACTTCAGAATAGACATGCCTAATTGTGCAGGGGAGGGAACTGCTTAAGTTCAAGCACATCAGAGATGCTCCTTTATATGGCCAGTTAGAAGAATCTCATAGAATACTTAATTAAAGCAAACTCCTTGAGCCACTATATAGATACAGAGAACACATGTGTATCTACATATATAATATATGTATATAGCAAGACTGTAAATTATTGAGTTATAATCCCTAGGCGAGAAGATTATGGGTTTTGTTTTGTATATTTTTTGTTAATCAGCATGTTTACTACAATGAATATGTGCTTATTTCTAACCAGAAAGCAGAAAGACAGTGACGAAAAGATGCAAATGCATTTACAATTATTTTAACCATTAAAATTTTTGTTGTGCTTACTTGATCATTAATTGTTAACAAGTCAGGCAAAGATTCATTAAAGATATTATATTTAGACTCCCAGGAAAGAAGATCATTAACAATCCCTTCGTCTCCATAGGGCATTGGTCCCTGTGGTATCCACAGAGTACCAAAGTCTACAGATGATCAAGTTCCTTATGCAAGTATATACATATCGCATTTGCATACATGCATAGAGTTTTTACAATACTATGTGTAAAATCAATGCTATGTAAATAGTTCCTATAGTGAGCTGCTTTAAGGAATAATGGCAAAAGAAAACCTCTGTATATAGATGGGGCAAATTCAGTCTTATCTCCTGAACACATTGAGTGGCATCTACAGGTCTGAACCAGCAGATGTACAAAGATAGACATTTGTATGCCCTACCCTTCTGAAAATAGCCAGGAGAGAATTGAAATAGAGAGTAAAATCTATAAACATGGGGAATTGACACAAACACATACAGAAAACTCAAAAATAAATGCAATCAAAATCATACACTTTCCATTTCTTAGTCTTCTACGTTAAAAATTAATCAGTTGAATAAACTTTGACACAATCTTACTATCAGAAAGAATGACTTGGATCTGTGTGAACTGACTTACAGGATTGCATTATTTCAGAAAGGTATCTAAAAGTATATGGTTATGGTTATAAATAAGAAAATATATACCTGTATACTTTATAGCTACATACGCCAGAAGCTAATATTTATGAAGTCCCTGGCTTATAATGGACATTGAACTTCTGATTTCTAGCTATACAATTGTGCAAGCAAAAAAGACATTCAGTAGGAACCAGCATTACAATTTTGACATTTTCCTGGGCTAAAAGTGTATAATGGCTAGTGTTTTGCCAACTGGGTAGCAGCAGTGAGCCTCCTGTCCCAGCCAGCCCCACTTGCGTGTTAAGAAACAATAGCATTTTATACCGTGCTCTGTGACCAGCACCTGTGAGATATCATGCTTCGTGTTTTCATATTCCATCATGTCAACAAAATGCCCATCTGTTATGTGCATAAGACATTCAATATTTATTACAAAATACACTTTGTGTTAAATGATTTTACCCAACATTAGGCCAATATGTAGCTTAAGTATGCCAAGCATGTTTGGGATTTAGGGATGTAGTATTTAAGAAAAGAAAGGCATTTGAAAGTGTATTGTTATGGGGGCTGGGGAGGTGGCTCAGGGATAAAGTGTTTGCCTTATCATGTGCAGGTTGGAGTTCGGATCTCAGGAACTCACAGAAAAGGCAGGCATGGCAGTCCACCTGTAATCCCCGTGCTCTGGAGACAGAGGCAGCAGATAAACAGCGGAGCAGACTGGCTAGCTCAATAGCTGATTTGGTTAGCTCTGGTTTCAGTGAGATTGCCTCAGTCAATAAAGTTCAGAATGATCCAAGAAGGATACCCTACACCAGTCTCTGGCTACAAACACATATATGGACTCTGTTCTGCACACAATCACACCTACACAAATACAAACACACATATACACACATATAAAATGTCTATTGTTATAGATACAAACTAAGTAAAGATATGTATGTTATTGGTAACTGTTTAATCCTATAAACTAAGTTATGATGTTAATTATATTAGATACACTAAATGCATTTTTAGCTTAGGAGATTCTTGATTTATAATGGGTTTATTGGTATGCATTTCCAAGTGAAGACTAGGAACTCATGTGTACATGCACACACATACACACATGTAAATATATATGCACCCACACATATTTATTATAAAAATAAGTGGTGTGGGACAATTATCTAAATTCTGTCAATTATATTTTAAATAAATATTGATTGGCCAGTAGCCAGGTCAGAAGTATAGGCGGGACAATCAAACAGGAAGTAGAGGGGGGTTAGTGAGAACAGGGGAATTCTGGGAAGAGGGAAGCTCCTTCTGCAGTCCTGTCCAGGTACGGAAGAAGCAAGATGAGACTGCGCCACTGAAAAAGGTACTGAGCCATGTGGCTAACACAGATAAGAATAATGGGCTAATGTAAGTTATAATAGTTAATAAGAAGCCTGAGCTAATAGGCCAATCAGTTTATGATTAATATAGACCTCTGTGTGATTTCTTTGGGACTTAATGACTGTGAAAACCCCTCGCCAACAAATAAATAGTGCTTACAAATTGCAATACCCAATATATATGTGTGTGTGTGTGTGTGTGTATATATATATATATATATATATATGTATGTATGTATGTATGTATGTATTGGGAGTCAGAGGCAGGAGGATCTCTGGAAGTTCAACGCCAGTCTGGCAAACGAAATGAGTTCCAGGACTGTTAGAGAGAATGTGTGTGTTAGTTCACAAGGTATCAAACTACAAACAGAAAAAAGACAAAGAGAACTACACACTCCAACTACTACAGGCCATTTACTGAGGAGATTCCTACATGTAGCCTAAGAATAAATGACTATTCTGTCCAAGGAAGCCATGGTACAATGGATGACCAATGTCCATCAAGAACAACAGGCCCCATTATGAAATGCAAGGATATTTTAAAGTACTAAGGGGAAAATAAACACCCTACAGTTTTAGACACAGAGACAGTATCCACCAAAATGAAAGTGAAATAGAGGCATTTTCAGATATTGAAAATTGTATTTGAATTTAGATTTTTTTCATGAGCAAGGCTTCAAACAAAAATTTCTGAAGCATGTTCTTCAGGCTGGAAGCAGAATTACACACCACATGGCATGGGGAAGAGTGGGGCTGTCAAGTGGGGAAAAGTAGATAGAGGCAGTTTATGTTCCCTCCGATATGTCTTAAGTCATACAACTCTTTAGAGAAGAGATGAAAACATGAAGAAAGTGTGTGATGTAATACGCAAGCAGAAGTGAATGGTCCAAAGAAGAGCAATACATGACGGTTGAGCAGAATGTCACTCTTACAAAGCTGTATTTTAGTGAATTATTAAAGTAAGTTCTATAATATAGAGAGAGCAGCTGACGATGCTCACTGTCATGTATCCAAGAACTACTTAGAACAAAAGCCTGAGGACCCAACAGAAGAATGAAAGTAATATAACAATACAAGTTATTAATAATGCATAAGAGGGATTATGAGGATAAATAGGAACCAGAAGGGATATAAATAGGAACAGATACAAAAATAGTCAAATTAAATCTATCCGTGTCCATAATCATTTTGTATGTTGACGGCTTAAGTATTCCCAGTAAAAGGCTGAGCTTGTTGAATGGCAAATAAAAATTAAGATAGCCATTCACACACATGCTCTTTCAATAAAAAAAATACATTGACTTAAAGTTTTCTTTAAATAAAACACATATGTATAGGTTAGAATTTGTTTAATGGGGAAAAAAGCCTACAAAATAATAAGCGTAAGCTGGAATAGGCATGTTAATATCAGACATTATAGGCATCAAGATGAAAGAAACTGCCAGAGATGCTTTGAAAGGGGATTTCTTGCTGAGGAAAGGATCAACTGTAAAGAACAAATAATAATCATAAATGTGCCTAAAACCTACTAATCATCCTTTCAGATACACAGGGAAACATAACAAGAATTAAAGGGGAAATGGGCAGAGGAAAAGACACCATTAGTTGAAGAATTTTTTAAAGATTTATTTTATTTGTATTTATGTGTATGTGTTCTCTCTCTGTCTCTCTCCCTCTCTCTCCCTCTCACTCCTCCCCTCCCATGGGCATATGTCTTTGTGTGTGTGCGCCCGCACGCATGCGTGTGCATGTGTGTGTGTGTGTATGTATGTGTGTGTGTTCAATGTCCCTGAAGGCCAGCAGAGGGCACAGGATCCCTTGGAGCTGGAGGAGCACGTGACTGTAAACAGCCTAATGAGAATGATGGGATCCAGACCAAGGTCCTCAGCAAGAGCAGAAAGCTCTCTGAAACAACTGAGCCATCTCTCCAGTATCTTGGTTGGGAACTAATAATGCTTTTTCTCAGTAACTACTAGACAGGATTAGGAAATTCCAGTTGTTCCAAACAGTTACTGAGGACACAACCAGGCCATACAATAAGTTCTAATAATTTTCAGAGAGACCACAGAACCAAACAATAACAAAAAGTTGAATTTTAGAAATAAATAACAAAATATTTACATAGCCCAATTATTAAAAGTTAAAAAGCATGCTTCTCAATAATTCAGGCACAACAATTCTTGGAGAGGAACTAGAAAATATTGAAACTGGGTTGTAATTAAAATTCAGTTTGTTGACACATGTGGGACATAAAGAGAAATGTGTGGCTCTGTTTAGTAATATTTTAAAGAAAAACTGAAAATCTCTTTGTAGCATAAAGAAGAAGACATATAAAAAAAGAATGCAAGTTAGTGAAATGGAAAAGAAACTACAGAGAAATTAAAAAAAAACGGAAACTGGTTCTCTAAGAGATTAATAAAATTGATAAATCCTAGCCAGAAACATAAGAGCAGAAACCATGAACTACAAAGAGGCCAAGAGTGGAAATTAAGTCCAAAGAGGTTTGTTGGAAAGATTAATAAAATAGATAACCTTAGCAAGACTGGAACAGAATAAGAAAGAAAATATAGGTTATTGGAGTTGGTGATAGCAAGGGGAAAGGGGAATCTCCATCCACTTCTGACCCCCTTCAAAGCCAATAAAGGGATATAGAAATGAGTGCATGTCAATGACTTGCACAATACAGATTAACAAGTTAAGGCAGAACAGCACATATAAGCAAAAACAGGAGCAAACAAAAAACCTTGATGCATTTTCTTCGTCACAGAATTTAAAATTATTGTCAAAACACCACAAAGGAAATTCCAGGGTTAGTTAGTGTCAACCTTATATGAATTATTAAAGGAGCCAGAAGGAATGAAAACTTCTCCACTGGTATTATGAACCTGACACCAAAACTTGATGAAGAAATTATTAAGTTAGAGAAATGACAGGGAAAAGGAGCCACGGCTCAAGTTTCTTCATTAACAGTCACAGAAGCTTCATCAAAATAGGAAGCTGAACAAAAATAAATCACATAAAATACAGCCAAGTATGCTCTGTCTCAGAGATGTAAGCTCATTTCAATATTCAAACTTCAATGAATATAACCCATATTATTGGAACAAAATACCTTCAATGTTTTGAGAAAACCAGAGTAGGAGAGCTTAGAATATACCTAGCTCCAAGATAGTGAGTAATAAAAACTGTGTTGGGTTGAAGAGACTGTTCAGTTGGTGATGTGCTTACCTTGCTAGCACAAGGGCCAGATTTTGAGATCTAAAACCTTCGAAAAATAAAATTACTGCCAGGTATGGTGGCATGAATCTCATGGACTTGTAATCCCAGCGTTGGGGCATCACAATAGGTAGCTTTCTGGGACACATTACAAAATTTGTGTGGTATGGTCATAGAATAAGTAAGTAGATAAAACTGACTTGAGAATTTTATATTTTTGTCATCAACTGTTTTTTTTTTTTGATGAAGACATCTAAACAACTCAGAGGGGTAAAGAAGACATTTCAAACAGAGTTGAATGAAATAGTTTCAAAGATGCTTTAAAAAATGGACAAAAAAAAAGCACCAGGAGAATCTTATTTTGTCCCATTATTGAATTTGGATAACCAAAGTACAATATTTAAAAAAAAATTTCAACAGGGGCCCAGTGAGGGGGCTCAGGAGGTCGAGTCTGATGACCTGAACTCCATCCTGGAATTCACTGTTGCAATACACTGCAGTATGCATCCCCATTTTCCTGTTGGTGAACACTGGGATCGTTTGAAGTTTTGAAGTACTAAGAAGAGACTTGCTAAGCACTGATATACAGGGGATCTGCCCAAAGATAGATAAAATTAAATAAAGAGCCCAAGCCATCAGCCACTTCTCGGAAGAAAAACTCCAGAGGAAAGAAAGAGGAACATTGAAGCAAGAATACATGTAAGTCACATCCAAAACATGGCTCTGCTATAAGGAGAAATTCCAGTGCTAACCCAGGAAGCTTCCTGGGTTAAGAAACGGAAAAGTAACAAAATACCACACACAGCATGACCCACTTTTTAGCAACATGTTTAATGCTTATTTATCATCTATTATGTGGTTATACAATGTATTGTTATAGTGCAGTATTTATTTTACACATTGTTATACTGAGATATATTACTTACATGTTTATATAATGATAAATTGTATAAATGACAAAGTGCATTTCATTATATATTAAATTATACTAATATGATATAACAAATAGTGTATTCATTATCATTCATTGGAGGTATATGCAGACACAGATTTCCATAAAGATAATCAATTGCTGCAATAGGAAACAAGGGAAAAGATGGGTAAGTTAGGGAGGTTTCTACCATCTCTCTTTGCATTTCCTATTTTGATATTATGAGGGACATTCCTAAGGAAACCAGAATTAAAATAACAAAAAGATACCCAGCTAATTATTGTTCTAAGACTTTCCAGACATCCCTGGCTGGGTGCGGACCCATGAGGTGTCTCTGGGAGGTAGAGCTTGGCAGAAAACAGATACCAGGCAAATGCAGGGGCCCGGACTGCTGCTGTGCAGTGGGACCTGGACTGCAACGAAATTGGAAAATAGTTTAAATGAGAGGAAACAGGTGAAGAGAGAAGACGGAGGTGACGGTTGCAAGGGACCTCCGCTTCCCTCCACTGATCCTCCAGGTCTCAGACAGAGGGGCAGGGTGAGTGGGACCCATGGGGCCCCATAGGGAGCCAGGCTGAGAGGTCCAGATGTTATATTTTTACAGTTTGGGTTTTTGTAGAACTCATCTGGTTGGTGCCCAGGAATTTTAAGTTGACATTTGTTGAAGAAGAAAAATATGTGATTGTCTGATTACAATGTGTCCATTCCTTCTTTCTAAAGCAAAGGAAAAAAAGTTAAATGTTAAACAAACTAATTAAATCTGAAAAATATAAACAATTTATTATCATTACTTTGGTGAAGGATTCCTAATCCAGGAATCCTGGACTGAAGTATATAAATGCAATGCATAGGTTTTCTTTCGTTTTTTTTTTTTTTATTTTTTCCCTTTTTTGAATTTTTTTTTTTTTTTTTTTCTTTTTTTTAAAATTTTTTTTTTAATTTTTGTGCATGTTGTGCATGTCTCCAGCCCTTCTTCCTTGACCGCCCATTCCTTGCATAGCTACACTCCCTTATTCTACTTCATCCTTCCAGACAATTTTACTTCTATTTTCATGTCATGAAAATCATGATTTTACATATCTGTATAATGCCTACCTAGGACCCACAAATGAAATAATTCATGTATTTGTTTTTATGGAACTGGCTTAATTCACTTAAGTATGATATTCTCCAATTCTAGCCATTTCCCTGCAAATAGCGTAAGTTTACTACTTTTCTAAGATTTATCTTTATTTTTAATTATGCGTATGTGGGGTGGGAATCTGCATGTGAATGTGGTGCCTACTACGGAGGCCAGAAGCAGCACAGTCCCTGGGAGTTGAAGTTACAGAGAGTTGTGAGCCACCCAGTGTGGGTGCTAGCATCAAACTTGGGTACTTTATAAGTATAGTGCATGCTCGTAACCACTGGGATATTTAAACCTCAATTTCATTCTCCTTTATGGCTCAAAATAATCATATTGTGTATATGTACCACTTGTGGGAATGGATACAAGCTTAACTAGCAGAAAAAAAACAGTAAGAAGGTAGATTTAGTTACTTTTCTATTGCTTTACCCAAACCTAGGTATCCATAGAGAAAATGGCACAGGTATAAAGCTGTTTTGACTTGTTCTTGAAGGTTTTCATTTCCAAGGTCCTGTAGCTATGGTCTCCATGAGCGCTCACAGGGCTTTGTCCCTCCCTAACCCCTTCAGATGTTATAGGTTGAGTCAACCCCCATCCACAATACTTGGGAACAAATGTGTTTTTGATTTCAGAAACTGTTCGCATGGTTGAGAATATCTGTTATATAATATGATGTATCTTGGTATGGAATCCAAGTCTAAACACAAGTTTCATTCATGTTTTATAGACACTTATTCTCTCAGCCTGAAGATAATTTATACACTGTCTTAGCACACCTGGGTTTGGGCTGTGACCCACTCTGTGAGGTCAGGCATGGAATTTTCCACTTGTGGCTTCCTGTCAGAGATCAAAACATGTCAAACTGTGGAGCAGCTCAGAGTCTGAAGTTTTGCATTAAGGATGTTCAGTCTGTACCCTATCCCAGGAGACAACTTACCTCTGACAGACAAAGGCTCCTCAGCCCAGGCCCAAATGTTCTTTCTTGTGTTCTGCAAAATGGAAATGTTCTCCTAAAAATCTTTAGAGATCAGTTTTTCCCAAACTTTATATTACACACACACATAACAATATTAACTACAGTAGCCATTCCAACAAGGTTGCACCCAAGAACTCTGGGTGCCTTGCGTACCTCACTGAGGGTGATTGCTTCTAGAATGTGAGCAACAAGCTCCAGTTGCCACCTCCACTTTCTATGACTTTCTAAGGCTCTCCAAATAGCGATTCTTTTCCCTGCTGACAGCTTTGAAGTTCAGATCTGATTCCAGCCATAGGAAAACATCCCTGACAGTTTCATGGTCATGACTTGTCCAATATAAAAAGATGGAAATAAGAGTTCATTCTTGTTTGAATTCCCTGTGAAGGCATGCAGGTATTTGTTTCTCCTTTACATGATTCACCTCATCTCTGCCTTTTGAGTTCCTTTTCATGTGTGTGCACAGTTCCCAGATCTACTACCTATGTTGTTCCTTCAGCCTCCTGCTATACACAGATCATAAAACAGGAAAACCAGAACCACTTGTGAGAGGGGAAAATAGCATAGGATTGCTATTATCAAATCTTCTATGGGTATTGTTTAGGACTGCTCTAGAATTTTGCAATACTGAGTCTCAAAAGGCCTTATTGTTGACCAGATTCTGCCTCCTATGACCAATGCCCAGAACCATTTAAATTCTGTGATGGCTATTATTGGCTATCAACTTGACTATATGTGGAATGAACTATAATCCACAAAGGAGGAAATACCTGTGTGAGCCTTTTCTTAATTGGTTTGAAGTAAGTGAATGCCCTTCTGGTCTGGACCTTGGAGGTGGGAAGATAAACCATTAATCTGGGCCATACCCTCTGCAGAAACCTAGATAGGCACTTGGAAGAAGAAAGCTTTTGCTCTCTGCCTGCTTGTCCTCATACCTCCTTAAATGTCTATTCCTTCACTCCTATTACAGCCCATTTCTTCAGGATTCTGGTGTATACTGAAGAGCAACTGAGATATCCAGCTTTGTGAACGGAGCAACCTCTGGATGCTTGGACTTTCTGATAACAGGCAGCAGTTGTTGGATTAGCTTGCAAGTCATTCCAATAAACCCCATATATACATACATACATACATACATACATACATACATACATACATACAAACATACACACACAAACACACACACAGAGGGGGGTAGGAGAGAGAGACTCATTTTATAAGTTCTGTTACTCTAGAGATCCCTGACTAATACAAACTCTAGACTCTAAAAGTAATCTCTGCTCAGGAATAAAGACCAACTAGAGTCACCTGATCCTGCCCTGGCCTTGTGATAATGAACTGTGTTCCTGAGAAATTTTACTTTGTTACATCTATTAACTCAATAAATAAAATGTATTGGTACCAGCAACAGCATGCTATGAACAGATAAGCACCAGGATTAAGGTGCTGAGCCACATCAACCCACCTAACACTGTCCTAGAGTGTGTAGAAAATGAAGCCAATCACTTTTGAAAGTTAACAGAAGGTGCTGTAAACATCCCACAGTAATTCTTGCCTGTGTCTCCCCTCCACCTCTTCCCTCCTCTGGGCTGCAGTACCACTTTGCTTCCCCAGTCTCTCTATTGACTTGAACTCTACCCAACTCCACACTTATCCCACCTGCCCTGTGTACAGAACCCTTTGTCCAAGCACATTCTAGAACATTCTACTACCTGGAGTCATCCTGCATCCAGACTCTCCCAGATGCTGTTTGATTACATCCAATCATTTTCTTCCATTTTAATATGTTGGAGGAGGCCACTAGTTAGTTCCCGGCTGCTTAGCCCCAAAATAATCACATAGAAACTATGTTATGTAAATCACTGCTTGACCCATTAGCTCTAACTTCTTATTAGATAACTCTTATATCTTAATTTAACCCATCTCCATTAATATATGCATCACCATGAGGTCGTGGCCTACCAGCAAAATTTCAGCATGTCTGTCTCTGGCAGTGGCTCCATGACTCCTCCCTGACTCTACTCTTCTTTCTCCCAGCATTCAGTTTAGTTTTCCCTGCCTACCTAACTTCTGCCCTGCTATGGGTCCAAAGCAGTTTCTTTATTCATTAATGGTATTCACAGCATACAGAGGGAAATTCCACATCATTAATCTACCTATTCATGTCTAATTTGGTAGAAGGACATGACCACATGTGAGGTGTCGATGCATAATCTTAAGAGTCTAAAATATCATGTAGAAAGAAATTACTACATGGGAGCATAGCTTAACATACCAGCTTTCCAAGGAGTGGCTGTGTTCTTTTGTTGTAAGAAGGCCACTTGGTCGTGTCAGCCACCTAGCAGCTCAGACCCAAAATAATCACACAGAAACTGTATTATTTAAATCACTACTTAGCCCATCAGTTCCAGCTTCTTATTGGCTAGGACTTATATCTCAATTTAACCCATTTCAATTAACCTGTGTATCACCACGTGGCTATGGCTTACTGGCTAAAGTTCTGGCATCTATCTCCGGCGGGCTACATGGCTTCTCCTCTACTCTGCCTTCTTCTTCCCAGCATTCAGTTTAGTTTTCTCCACCTAGCTAAGTTATGCCCTGCTATAGATCCAAAGCAGTTTCTTTATTCATTAATATTAATCACAGCACATAGATGGAAATCCCACATCATTCCTTTTCTTGATATTAAACTCATCTACATGAGCAAACAGTCATAAATAACACTGGTCAGACACTGATACAACCACTTTGTTTTCAATCCCTAGAGTGGTCAAATAGAAAATTTTATTCTGTATATTTGTGTGAATTAAATTGGGCATAGAGATGAAATCCTTGGGTCTAAAATGAGACATTAAAATAATGCTAACTCCATATAAAACATTTCTAATCAAGAACAAGCTTGCTGTAGTATTTGCTTGAAGGGGTATTGTAATAGGATTCTCTAGAATAACAAATCATAGAATCAACCAACTCTTTCCATATGTGTGTATACATATGAATATATATGGATTTGTTAGAATGACTTGCAGAATGCTGTGGTCCAGCTAATTCAACCGTGGCTGGCTGTGAACAGAAAGTTCAAACGTCCAGTAGTTGCTCTGTCCATGAGGCTGGATGTCCCTGCTAGTCTTTAGTCAATACTGGAATCCCAAAAAGTGGGCACTAATGCCAGTGAAGGAATGAACTTGCTAGCAAGGTGAGAGAAAACAGACAAACTAAAGCTTCCTTCTTCCTTGTCTTTATATAGGCTTCCAGCAGAAGCTGTATCCCAGATTAGAGGTGGGTTTTCCCAGCTCAAATGATCTGGATCAAAGATCTACATTTCAAAAGTGTCTTCCTACCTTAAATAACGAGATTAGAAATGGATCTTCCTACTTCAAGTTAAGAAAAATCCCTCCCCAGTGTACTCTCCATTTGGGGGTTTTAATTAAACCCAGATGTAGTCAAGCAGACCACCAAGAATGGCCATCACAGGTATACAGCAGACCGGGCACATTTCAGATTTTATGTTTGTTATATAAGTTATTAATGTCTGAAGTGTTCATCAAAAGCAAAGGCATACACAAACTTCTAAAATATAGAAATTATCCACTTTACTGATTTAAAGCTTTTTGATTCATTACTAAGTTCAAAAAAATGAGAAAAGAATATGTGACTCATATAGAAATTTAAAAGGAAAAAATGAAAGCCACCAGTGATAACTTTGATGGAACAATGAAGCCTTGTAATACTAAATGGAACAGTAAGCTCCAAATAGAGTCGAACATTATCGCTAAAATTTCTCAATTTTACTCCTGTATATACAGTAACAGCAGCAACCTGTGATTAAATAAACATACAGTATAACATTAGAACAGAGTTATTGGAAAACTTTCTCCTTAATGCTTTGGGAAGATCGTGTCCCAATTTTACCAGTACAGAGCAAAATAATCTTCCGCCTAAACTCACAGTGATCAAAGCTCTGTGAAAGGACTGTGTGTCCTGCCCTCTAAGAGAATCTCACCCCTCTCTGCTGTCTTTAATGACTCGGGACTTTTATTGAAGGGACCTTCTGCTCTCTACCCATGCCTGCCAAACGTTTGTCTCCAAATCACAGGGGAAAAGGGGGCTCAGAAGCCAATGAAAGGACTCTTCCAGAAACTTTTAACAAGGAGACATAGGAGCTGATGTCTCTGTAGGTAATAAATTACCTAAGGAACTCTGGATTTCTTAAATATCTGAGTTCAGTACCTGACGATTTCATGAAAGCTGGCTGATGACTCCAAATCCAAATAATCATTACTAAATTAATGAACCCAAGAGAAATATCTCATCCTGTTCATATATTTTGGAACAAGGTTGGCGGGGATTTCAACGTCTTGAGGTCTAAATGAGAAAAAAAATTTTCTTAGTTTCTTACTGGTTCTTGATGTTTGTGAAACTGTAATGACTCACGTAATATCAGAGAACTTTACAGGCCTCTGAGTACAGCCTCCATCAGCACAATAGTAGAAACAAATACCTTTCTTGATTCCTTTAATGATAACATAGCTATTTTCATTTTATGCAACTTAAACACACAATCAGAACTACTCATGAAGGGCCATGTTATAGGATACATTAATCAGCTATGAGTCATCTACCATGAAGGACCAAGGGTGTACTTATATTCCATATATCAGGGTCCCAGCCTTCATATACATAGACATATCCCCTCGTGGAACTCCAGAAGCCATAGGATATTTGGGAACCCTAAAGGAAAGTGGATTCAAACCAATTTGTGGGAACTGTAGATAAAATCCAAAACAGATAAACCTCTTGTGTTTGAAGTCTGCCTCAGAATAGAGAAAATGTTATCAGAATTTTATTCAATGTCTGGGGGCTACACATTAGTAGAAACTCCAAAATCCCAAGTTCCTTGCCATCATTTTCATGGCCTTAATAATTTATCGTGTTATAGAATTCCAGGCAACCCCACTGTAATTTGCATAGGTCATTTAATATGGATTACTGCATCAGTGATAAGGGCTCCAGACAACATTGAAACCTCCCTTTATTAGAGCCAAGAGTCTACCTTAGAGATAGTTTATGAACTAAAAGGAACTATTAAGTGGGTGGCAAGGGGGCTCTTTCCTGAAATCCCAGCACTAAGGAAGCTGAAGCAGGAAAATTGAGATGAGTTCTAGGCCAGAATGATGTTATCAAATCTTGCCTTAAGAAAGAGGGTGAATAAGCAGAGAGGGGTATAGGGGTAAAGAGAGAGAGGGGAGGAGGGGAGAAAGGAAAGGAGGTGAGTGGAGGGGAATAAGAAAGAAACCATTAAGAAAAGTTTAGAGCTCCAAATGAAAGAAGTGGTGATTCTTGTTCTTTCTAAGTCTTATCTAGAATGTGAGGTAGCAGGCTCACATGACTCCCTAGGACTCTGCTGCTTCAGCTGATGTGGGAGGTCCTTCTGAATATGTGTTGCTTTTATTGGTTGATGAATAAATCTGCTTCAGCAATGGCTTGGCAGAGTAAAGCCATGTGGGAAATCCAAACAGAGATATATATATAGAGAGAGTAAGCAGTCAAGGAGACCCATGTAACTGCCAAAGGAGGGGAGGCAGACACCATATAACTGCTGAAGAAGGATGCCCGAACCTCACCAGTTTAATAAAAATAGGTTAATTTAAGATGTAAAAGTTAGCTAGGAATACACCTAAGATATTGGCCAAAGAGTGTTGTAATGAATATGGTTTCTATGTGATTATTTGGGTCTGGGCGGCTGGGAAACAAATGAGCAGTCTCCATTTACATCCAACTCCTCACAAGCTGTTAGGAAGCTTCACAAACCTCGGAGCATAGATACCAATCAATACAACGGTAGCAATGGTACAGATGATTTCCTTCCTGCTGCAAAGAAAACAAAAGTTACCCTATGGGTAAGCAAATCATTTGTACCCAGCAGAGAAGATTTCATCTCAGAGGTGAGAGTTGTTGCTTTAGCAAGGTTCTCTAGAGGGACAGATCTGAGAGAAGTAGTGTATATTAAAAGGGTATATGACGTAGGTAGTCCAACAATGGCTGCCTTCACATTGCAAATGCCGAAAACCTGGCCATAACCCAATCTGTGAGGCTGGGGAACTCAGAAGTCCTAGTGTGGTGCTGAAGGCCTAGAGGGCTCCTGGAGAGTTACTGGTCTTACTCCATGTTAGAAGGCTGAAGGAGCTGAGTTCTATTGTTAGCAAACATTCATGTCAGCAAGGATGCCAACAGAGTAGATGAACTTGCCAGCACAAGGTGAAGACAAGCAGAAAAAAGGCAAAACCTTCTTCTTCTCAAGCTTTCTCTTACCTGAGCTGCTGCAGGAGAAAAGAACGCTGCCCACATTTAGGGTGGGTCTTCCCATTTGAAGAAATTGATCAAGAAAAACCCTCAAAGGGATGCCCAATCACTTTTATACTGATGGTGTCCAGATCTAATTGACGGTTGAGATAATTTGTAGTTATGATGTCTAACTGATATTAGCCAGATTCGTCTGTGATGTGACATTTTTCTTCTCTATTTCCAGTGCATATATATACCTCTGTCACTCCTATATGGTTGGAGCCACCCACCCCTTCATCCTATTGGGTTTCTG
>NC_022034.1:13016337-13025858 GCF_000317375.1 Microtus ochrogaster | reverse complement strand
GGAAGGAAGGAAGGAAGGAAGGAAAAGAAGGAAGGGAGAAAGGTAAGGAGATAGGGAGGGAAGGAGAGAGGCGGGCAGCCAGGCAGACTACAAAAGAGTGACAAGTTAGACTGGCTGCCTCTTTTCATGAACAAGAAAATACAGATTTTACTGGAGTGACATAATGAAAGAGTTCCCAGAAAACGAGGTCATGTTAGAGATTGTGCTTAGGGTTGGAGAGACAGCACAGTCGTTATGAGCATTTGCTACTCTTGCACGGATTCAGTTCCCAGGACCCACACGTGGCTGACCGTCTATAACTCCGGTTCTTGAGGATCCATTGCACTCTTCCGACCCCCATTGGTACAGGCACACGTGATGCATGTACACAGACACAAGCAGGCAAAACACTCATAGACACAGACAAAATAAATCATTTTAAAAATATTTTTAAAGAAGTTATGCTTGGTTCCTATATTATCCCTGACCTAGGGAAAGTAAAGCTAGTATTGGGCACAATAAGCCAAGGAGAGGTAACAACAATTAAAAGGAGGATTTCATTGGGAAGGAAAGCAAGAAAGAATCAAATCAGTTATATAGCTAGCAGTCATTTAAAGGTTGGGAGAGTTTAAAAGATTTTAATCTATAAAACAGGGTTTTCTTCTTAAGGAAGATGAAAAAAATATAAGTATGGGTTTGGATTTGTTTAAAGATTTGTAGTTACTTATCATTTTATTTTTATAATTTAAGATTACAAAAATCTTAGAGATGTAATTTACAACTTTTGAATCACACAAGGAGAAAAAAAGACAAGAGAGAAAGCCCTGCTGATCCCCAAGGAAGAGAAAAAGAGCGAGAAGCTGGGGAGACTAAGCAGTAGATGAGGCAGGCTGTGGGAAAGTTTAGAAATGAATATAAAGGCACCAATTATCCTAAAACGGTATAAATAAATTAAGCTCATCTAATAAAATAGTGATCACTGGATGGGTTTTAATTTAGCTATGTGGTTGTTTTAAGAAATATTAAAATAAAACATCACAGAGAGATTTAATGTTAGAAAAATATACTGCAGGCAAATATGAAAAGCAATAAAGAGCCAATATAGTAAATTATTACCAGACAAAGTAGAATTTAAGGCAAACTATTAGAAGTAAAGAACTACGGTAGTGCCTGAAAACAAAGGAAAATTATCCAGCAAAGAAGTACGGAAATCACAAAATTGCAGGCACCTACACACGCAGCTTCAGAGCGTGCAAAGTGAAGATTGGCTGACTCTAAGGCAAAATCCATGCCCTTTCTTCAACAGAAAGAGGTAATAATGGTAAATCATTAAAGCTAAATATTTGAATGACAAAATAAACAAATGTAACCTAAGAACATAAAATCTTAGCAGAAGTATATTCTAACTACAACTCACAAATAACAGAGAGCCAATACTCTTAAGGCTCCATTCCTTGATAACAGTAAAGATAAGACTGAATCTCTTTCCCTTGCCCCTCCATGAATTATGAATTTTTTTATAAGTCTAAGATAACAGTCACAATAAAAACAGCAAAGTCAGCACAAAACATCCTTAAAAATTACTTTAATGCCTCAGCTGAAATGAGCTCAAATGCGACTTAATTAGGAAAGGTATGTTCTGGAAATGTTTTAAAATGAAATGTTAAAAATAATTGTTGTAAAGATTCAGTTCATAAACCCGGGGTGGGGGATGAAGACAGCAAATTCGGAGATGAGAAGGAAGAAGCTAATAGATATAAGCTGAAGTTAATAAAGCTGATAGGAAACCAAGATGAGAGTTTTTAATAAACTAATTATATAGACCAAAGCCTGACGAAACTGGTTGGCATGGCTTGAGCGTGTCCCTCAGCATCCATGTGTTAGAAACACCGCAGAAGTGTACACAGGTTTGTAAAGTTGTATAAGCAGGAGCTGGAGAGACGGCTCAGTGGTTTAGAGCACTGATTACTCTTCCAAAGGATTGGGGTTCTGTTCCTAGCCCTCACGTGGTGCCTCACAACCATCTCCAACCCCGTTTCTAGCCCTATTCTGGTCCCAAAGGGCACCTGGCGCACACACTGTGCACAGACATACATGAAGGCAAACATTCACATACATAAATGAAAATTAATACTTTTAGAAATTGTCTAAGTAATATAGTTGCCACACTCATGAAGGGATTAGTGGTGTTAATGTAGGAAAGGGCTACTAATAATGATCGGTTGATGAGTTTAGCTACTGAATTATTTCTTATTCTCTCTCCGTTTCCCTCTCCTCTCCTCTTTCCCTTTCTTCCTCTCTCTCCCTCCCCAAGCAGAAATCTCTGTAATAAGCCTTAGACTTAGACTTATCAGTCTTCAGAACAGTAAGAAATGTATTTCTGTTCTTTATGAATCATATGTTATCTTAGGAACCAAAATTAGCTAAAATACAAATCAAGGCAGAGTAACAATATGTAGAAATGACTGTTTTAGGAAAAAATAAAGAGCTGTAACTATAAGTGTGTTTTTAAAGTCAAACAAAATATAGTTAATGAAGTCTATAAATTAGAAAACTTAATCAAAAGCACAATTGTCTACAAAAGTGTAAATTTACTCTGCGATAGGTTATAATCTAACACTTCTTGGGCTTTAGATATGATGAATTGTAGATAAACCATTTTATAAACATAAGAGTACAGAAGAACAATGAACAATATTTCACTGAATAATTTTGTACAATATATCAAATAATGATAAATGAACTTTTTCTAAATTTCAACCATCACATAAAAAGTCAAAGAAAGGAAAACATATCATAATATCATAAAAGTAGATTTAAAACAAAAAATCAGCAACTATAGTCTATTAATGTAGCAAAATTTTAAGTCAAACTATTTTTTTTAATTCAGCTCATGTGGATAGTACTGGTCATGACATTTTCCCTTAGCAGTCTGTATAAACCTTCTAGTGTCATGAATGGCAATCAGTAGAAAGGAAGCTTCCTGGTCAGTATTAGCTTTAATTTCCCAAGTCATGTGACTCAAATGTGGAAATTTTCAGCAACAGAGTCTTGCCATGTAGTTATTGTAGACAACCAATAACATTGAAAATAGTCTCTAGACCAACAACTTGAAGGGAAATATCCCCTATGTGACACAGGGCTGATTGTTTGATAACTTATGGTATCAATCAGAGAAACAAATGATGATTAATACAGAGGTCTGTATTAATGTAGGCAGCATTTTTGTCAGGACCACTGGCTCCAAAATAAACACATAGAGACTTACTACTAATTATAAATGCTCAGCTATTAGCTGTGGCTTGTTACTAGCTAACTCTTACCACTTAAATTAGCCCATTTATATTCATCTACATCTGTCACATGGCAGTACCTCTGATCTTGCTCCTCCTGTTTCCTCTCCATGTCTGGCAAGTGACTCTTCCGGCTTCGCCCTTCTTTCCAGCATTCTCTCTGCCCCTCCCCAAATCCTGCCCAGCTGTCAGCCAATCAGCTTTTTATTAACAATGAGAGTAATACATTTTCACAATGTATAGAAGGATTATTCCACAACAACATGCAGCTGGCCAGAATTCAGAGATGGAGTAACTGTGCAGTACTCAACCTTAAATGAGATGTCTATGTAGTACTTCCTCTCCACATGGTTCAGCCAACATTGCAGAAGAGGTAACAGAAAGGTCATAGGAGCCAGAGACTGAGAAGGAGTGTCTTGTGGACATGACAGGGCCATCACACCCACAAGCTGAAAGCATTTTTATTTGCATACATAAGACCTACACAAGATGAAGCTAGTCAAGATCTAGTGTGGCACACTCAGGAAGCCCCATCCCTACCTGAGGAGCCATGGTGACTGATAGTTACTGTGGTAGGAAATCAGTTTTCTTCACGGAAGTAACTCTTCAAGGTGTCCATCCTTACTGGAGGACCTATGTGTATACATATACATGGGTTATGTAAAGAGAACAAGAGTGGTGAGAAGGATGTGGTCAGAAGGTTCTTATGTGAGTTGAAGAGCAAGAGGGGGTGATATACTAAAAAATACAATGTGTTTGTGTAGGAAATTCTCAAATAATGAATAACAAAAGGTATTTTTTAATAAATACAAAAATTAGAATTTATCTAGTAAAGTAAGGATGATTTGCTATTCAAAAACATTCACACATAATACATTAAAAGAGAAAAGTGATAAAATCAAAGAATTAAAATTTCAATTTAAAGCTCAATGGCTCATTAATAAAAAAATAATCTAATATGCTAAAGAAGAGGGTGATTGTAAAAAAATTCTAATAGGGATTTTTACCAAAAATCTACAGCAATCCTGACAACTATTGATAAATGACACTTTAAAAAAAATCTGTTGTGTCATTTTATTGCAAATGGTTCTGAAAGCTTATTACTACCAAATGTTCAATGAACTAAAATAAATACATAATATGTATTTTATGGATAATAAAATTATATTATACAATATTTAAAAATCAAAAAATCATTGCCAATGGTAATAAAAGGTTTATCGATATTGTTGGATTTTGGATCATTAAAGTAAAACATCTTATCTGCAATAAACATCATTTTAATGCAATATTAAAAGGTTACAAATCTATTCCAGAGATAATCTGTTCTTTATGCCTCAAAGCCCATGAGCTTTTACTCTTTACCATTGGTGAATTTTGCCAAGATGTATTTGAATGTATATTTTTTTTCTCCTGAATCTGTGTTGTAACCATGAGCCTTGTAATCTCCGAATTGCCGCTTCATAACTTGTGTTTAATTTAATATTTGTTTAGTATATGAACTACTTAATACCTACCTATTGAATTTTCTAGATCTACCTCAATCTCTTTCCTCATATTTTTGTCTCTGTAGCTTCTTTAGAAGTTAGGTTAATCAAGGCTGTGTGTGATAAACACTAGGATAGAAACATAGATAAATGTACTACTAGGAAAGAGCAAGAAATAAACTCAAATGTGTCAGGAGCTTTAAACATGACAGAGGGGCTATCCTCCAGGACTTGAGATCAAATACTTTTAAACTTCTTTACCAACCAGTTGAGAAAGAAAGAGAAATTAATCCTGGCACACACTTGACATGCAAACTGACCTTGGCACCCTTAGTATTTATGTTGGGAGGCAGGAGCCACTAAAGATGAGATATCACAAAACGAATGAGTTTTCCTTGACCAGAGATCCTTAAGAATGCACCCAATTACGTTTACAGAGATAGCACTCTGTGTTAAATACACCTACCATATCATTTACAGGATCACTAAAGCAAAGAACATAAATCTAGAGGTACAAAGGGGCTACATATTACCATCTCTATGGCTTATGTTCTTAAAATAATACCTTTAAAATACAGCACAACATTTACACAAAAGGAAAACAAAGTTGATTGTGAACTTGCCTGTAGTAGAAGGCCACTTGGTTACTTGTTCATTTTCCGGGTGCCCAGACTCCCAAAATAACCACACAGAAACTGTATTAATTAAATTACTGCTTGGCCCATTAGTCCTAGCTTCTTATTGGCTAGCTTTTACATCTTAATTTAACCCATTTCCATTATTTTATATTTTACCATGAGTGTCATGGCCTATGGGCAAGGTTCTGGTGTGTCTGTCTCCAGTGGGGCTACATGGCTTCTCCCTGACTCTGCCTTCTTTCTCCTAGCATTCAGTTTAGTTTTCCCCACCTAGCTAAGTTCTCCCATGCTATAGGTCCAAAGCAGTTTCTTTATTAATCAATGTGCATTCACAGCATACAAAGGGAATCCCACATCACTTGCCCAAAATTTTTTTATCATAAATTAGGAAAAAGATTACAAAAATCAATTATTCTACAAAGATCTGTTGCTTAGCAGTGGAGAGTTACTTAAAATAACTGCTAAATTGTCAGAAGAGCTACGCCTTACTTTTGCTAAATGACAACAAATCTTCCATTTGTTGACCTTTCTGTGCTGGAAATCAGCTTTAAGTAGTTTGCTACTAAGAAAAAAAAAATAAGAAAGAAGACAACCTTTTAAAACAGTGGTTGAGAAAGAAACACATTTCAGTACTTGAGCTGTGGATTAAATGCTTTGACAACTGATGTTTAGGGAGGCTTTTGCCATTATGTAATATTGTCACAATAATACAGCAATGTCTGCTGTGAAATGGACTGAGTGAAGAGCTAAAACAGACACTTCTATGGCTTGACACCCACACCCATGAAAAGCTGCCATGAGTGTGATAAGGGACAGTGTCAGTCATCTCAGAGTCCAGTGGGGAGGAGCAGATGGGCACCGTGAGTGTGGTGATGGACAGGGTCAGTCATCTCAGAGTCCAGTGGGGAGGAGCAGATGAGCACCATAGTCAAACTTGTCACCAATGAGTAGAGCTCCTAATACAGTTATGAGAATAAAATGAAAACTTCATGGAAGGAACAAGACCTTCCCTGAAATCTGAATTGCATGAGGAAAAGGTGTGGAGGAGGAGGAGGATGAAGAAAAGGAGGTGAGTTCATTTTGTGTTGGTTGTCTACTATGTGGGTAGGTGGGGAGGATCTGGGGAAAAGAAGGGGGACCATGACCAGAATTTATTATATTTTTTTTCAATTAAAAAGAAAGAAAATGAGGTGAGGAAAATTCAAGGTTTACCCAAGTGTTCCAAGGCAACCCGGTTTTAGAAGTACTTTTGTTCTTCATTTATGGACATTGTAGAACCCAACCCCAAAATCTCAGTGCCTTGCCAACTAGAAACCAAGAATAATAAATGTGGCTCTCTTGGGAGAGAAAGCATCTGCTGTCTGTCCTGGATTTAGATGCAGGAATACCACTGTATAGCATCCCCACTTGCTATACAGAGTGGCAAAAGCAGGCCAGGTTAGGCACCCTCTCACCCCTCCATCTGAACTTACTCCTTGGGATAGTCTAGCCACAACCTGAGAATGGAAAAACAGAGGGAGAGCTGATACGTCAATCTCCCACTTTCCATCTCTTCCTTACATGGAGTTGGCAAGAAAAAAATTATACCTAAGATTAGCATTTGTGTGTAGGAAGACACATGGTGATTTTGGTCTGGCCCATGTGCCTGTCCAGTCATCTAGAAAGTTCCCTTCACTAGCTTTTTCCCTATAAACCCATTCCTGTGCAGTTGTTCTGTCTGTATCACCACTCCTCAGGAACTCATGAGCAGAAGAGAAACTCACTTGGAGACTCATTATTGGGTCCTTAACCTAACCATTCTCAAGCAGCCATGGGTGCGTAAGCCAACAAGGGGGAGGTCTTATTGGAGAAACATTCTGATTCTTGAATAGGTCTGAAGTGAAACCTTGATGGTCTTTCTGACAGACCTCAATGTAACAAGGCCTTGGACAATATTTTTGACTCCTAAACCCTCCCAATTACCTGCAAGAAGAAACCCCTCGACCCCTTTTGCTTTAATCATGATTTTAATCCCAGAATACACTCAAAGCATATTACAGGCTGAATTGTATCTCTCCAAAATTCTTATATTGAAGGCCTATCTACCCAGGACAGCTCAGAATATAACTTGAGATCATAACAGGACCCTTGAGGGAGTGATTGAATTAAAATGAGGCTATTAGGGTGGGTCTGACTGGTGTCATTCCCAAAAAGGAGGATGCAGACATGTGAACAGACAAAAGGCGTTGTGTCCACAGCAGCAGAACAATCATATGAAGACACAACAAGAAAAATATCTGCAAGCCAAGAAACAAGCTCCCCTAACATCAATGACATCAACTAACACCATGATCTTGAATGCCCAGCCTCTAGAACAGTAGGAAATAAAGTTCTGCCACTTAAGTCACCTAGACTTTGATATGCTATTAAGTTAGTCCAGGCAAATCAAGACTCCATGGCTATGAAAGGATTCGCAAGTGTGACTGACTTAGTGTCTATGGTATTAAGGAGTAATAAAAGCATCACAGGTATCTGCAAGCTGGAAATGGATACTTTGGGAGAAATCCGTTTGACTTACAAAACTGCTAACAGCATGAAATCCAGAAGTTACAGATGGACAAAGCTGAACTGGATTTCCTTGACAACTGTTTGGACAGGATTGTTACGCAGGTGGTTGGGAGCCCTTAGAAGTCAGAACCAGAGTTGTTAAAGGAAAAACTTTGGGTGCAGGAGGGTAAGTGAGCTGACTAGCTTTTTCCTGTGTTGATAACCAGAAGGACCACAGTTGTACTGTATCCAGATTCCAGTTTAAAAGCTGGGAAAGAACAGTGTGATGTGGTCCTTTGGGAAAGTTGGAAACACATGGACTGAATTTGATTAGGCATCCAGTTGTTTGTGGCTCTGAAATCTACAACCCTCTGGTATTAATCAAAGAAACAGTATAAGCACAAAGATTAAAACCCACTGTAAGAAACATACAAAGGAAAGTTAAGACTATCACTAGTGACCTACATATAGACACAGAAAGAATGTCTGACAAGAACTGCTCAATGTCACCTAAGATGCCATGGTATGCACCTATGACCCCAGTGCTGCGGAAGCAGAGACGGAAACCCTGGGGCTTTCTAGGTAGCCATTCTAGCTGAGCTGACAAAGTCCAGGCTCAGGAAGAGACGTCATCTTAGGCAGAAAGGTAGAGCACTAGCGGGGAAACACCCAACATTGACCTCTGTCCTGCACATGCACGGACACATATGTACATGTGTAAACACACATAAATACACTGTACATATACTTGTACTCACACAAACACACACAAACACCACAGGAAAGGGAGAGAATGTGAATCTTCAGCTGAATAGACTATGCAAAGAATAAAAAGAAAGAAACATTCTACTTATTTTAGCCTTATACTAATGTGCTCATACAATCAAGTTCTCTCCAATAGGATGAGGACAGACACTATCTCTGGGATTAATGCCTTGAAGGATGCTTTGCTGGAGGTGGAACTTATTGGTAAAGTGCCTGGCATGTGTGATATGAACTTGTGGGGGAAGCAACTCAGTTCTAGGGATGGCAGGATCGTGTTAGGAGACACCAAGCTTTTAGACCCTGGAAGCCTTCTTGCTACCCTAGATATATTATACCCAAACATTTAGTCAAAGAGAAATAAATTCCCACCTTGCCCGAATCACAATTATATCTAGTCTCCATCTGAGCCCCTGAACCTCTATCCTAAGTAATAAAGTATGGCTAGCCGACTAGCAGAGGATGCCAAGTGGGGAAAAGAACCACCCATGATCAGTACCAGTCAAGAGGCCAAGACAATCTTAATGGCTTCAAAGCAAGAGCCAAACTTACACAGTAAATCTTAATGATCCTGCTGTATGTAAAAATAATTTAATAGCCAGGCAGTGGTGGCACATGCCTTTAATCCCAGCACTTGGGAGGCAGAGGCAGGTGAATTTCTGTGAGTTTGAGGCCAGCCTGGTCTACAAGAGCTAGTTCCAGGACAGGCTCCAAAGGTACAGAGAAACCCTGTCTCGAAAAACCAAAATAATAATAATAAAAATGTATAGAAATCTTCACAATTTTAAATGGTCTCTCTCTCTCTCTCTCTCTCTCTCTCTCTCTCTCTCTCTCTC
>NC_022034.1:13004028-13016237 GCF_000317375.1 Microtus ochrogaster | reverse complement strand
TCTCTCTCTGAGGTTGCATTGACTTCCAAACTCAGCATGAGCAGTCTTAGGCTATGATAACAAATGTGATATCCTCATGGTTGACAATGACATTGAGAGGTCCTCTAATTGAATCCTGATCAGACCACATGGGAAAACAGCCAGAAAGTTACCAGAAAACAAAGATGAACCAAAACCATGTAGCTCCTTCAGGAACTGGTACAACATCCATGGAAACACACACACACACACATACAAAAAAATAGGTACTGTTTTCTCCCACACAGCCTCTTGGTATATGGGAGGCCTCCCTTTGGTCACCACACCACACTCCAGCTCAGACAAACTTGCTACATTTGGAATCTTTTCCATAATGGTCTTATTTTTGTCATTCAGTACAATTATGAAGAATCAAACTTTTTGTCTTGGGGAAGGATAGGATGAAGTTTTGAAAGGCATAAATGCTTTGTCTGGCAACAAAATTAAACAAATAAGCATTTAATTTCTAGCATAAACTAGAGGCTTAATGTCCTGTCCAATTCAGTTTTTTCCATCTCTCAGTCTATATTGGTCTTGTAGCTCAAGGCAGGAGAGGGCATAACTTGTTCTAGGACTTTCTCTCCTGGCTCAGCTCATCCTCTTCCACCACCCCCACCTGCTTCTGAGCAGGTAGGAAGAAAAGTGGAAAGAAACATACCCTATTTTTTTAATTTTTCTTGGAGCTGTGGGTGCTCTCTCATCCTCACGCCAGCTGGCTGTTTTCCCCTGCTTGTGGAAGGGCTTCCAATGTTGATCTAAGTCTAGAGCCGATTTAAGACCTGTCCGTGAATCTGACAGGGACCTCTAAGCTGGACCTGGCTTGGTCAATGTCTTTCCAGATTCTGGTGTCCTCAAGGCGGAGGTGCAGCTTATATACTATGCCATTCTACCTGCATAGGGATCAGGAGGCAGTTGGCCCCAAACAGTTCTGCAGACAGACTCAAGATACAGCCTCACTGACCCAGATACTTGAGCATAATCTGCACTCTCTTCTTCTCCACGATCACCCTCTGTAGTGTCTGTGTCCCTCTGACTTCTATCTCCTTCAGTCAAGACATGGCAATCTTTATGTCCCTGCATTCTCTCTGACTTCAGAGTCTATGGGAGATGATACCTTATCTCAGCTTGGGTAGCTTAGGCAACTCTTCAGATGCCCCAAGCTTGGTAAGCTGTTCTTAAAGAAATTGGCAATTGGCTCAGCAATTCTGCATGGAAAAGGAAACAGAAAAGACAAATGCTTCTCCCTGAGGCCATGGATCCCTGTGCTATCCCAACTGGCTCTCTCTTTGGACTCTTCTGTCTATGCAGGCCAGATGGCCTGCTGAAGGTGTGTTCTGATGAATGCATTCCATTCAACCCCTTACAAATTCACCAAGATTTGTTGTATTTCTTCCTCATGAAGGTGAAAGCAACTATCTTGTACCAAATGTTCCCCCACACACTCCTTCATAGTAACAGACCATTACCATAATGCTAAAAGCACACAAACCAGAGCCATTATTGCCCTGATTTCTGTGCAGTAAAGATTTCAGATTGGATTCTTCTGTAAAATCAGAAGCCATATCCGAGGGCAGACCTTTGTTTAGCTGTTGTCTGTCTGTAAGGTTGTAATCTCTGCATGAGCATGTTTCTCAGGGAGGTTCCAGATAGGTCTTTACCAGGGCATCTTTCTTAATTTCAGCATCATCTTTCACTCAGGGAGGCAAGGAATTTCCTACATCATCAAGTCCAGCTTCCTTTCTGAGTAAGTCTTCCCTTGTTTGCCTCTATTTCCTCTCACAAGTAAAACCATCCTTGAAACACTGTTCGTGTCTACTGGAAGCTCGTTCAAGTTAGACCACCTGGTTCACAAAGCATGCTTTTTTTTGTCTCAATACTAACATAGGTCTTGACAAACCTGTCCCCACATACCCAGCACAGTTCACAGTAAGATCTCCCGCATTGTCTTTCAAACCCTGGATGGATCTTCAAACTATCATTCTCTCCTTGGTTGTCCTTCAAGGATGTGGCCCATTTTTCACTTTCAGTGCCAAATATCCATTTTTGGTATTGCATACAAATACATCAGTGAGCTGTTGTTGTGTAACAAATTTTCCCAAAATATCATGGCTTAAAACAACCACCGAATCTCAAAGTTTCACTGTGTCCAGAAATCATGACACTTAGGTAGTTGTCTTTGGTTCAGTTTCATCATGCCTGTGAGAATGGAAACCACACCAAAGCAAGTTCGATGTGACTTCAGGAACAGGGCAAAGAGAACATAAGATATCCTAGAATATGTTTTAGCGGCAAAGAAGTGCTTAGGAGCACATTGTTCTTTTAAGATGAGGGCATGTCAATAGGACCCAAGAACCAATCTGAAAAGCTCTCAATGGCCAGAGCTAACATGATTTGAGCAACATAATATCTGGGGCCATTTTGTGCTGCCATAACAGAGTACTACAAAGCAGGGTAATTTACAAACAAATGATATTTATTTGACTAATGGCTCGGGAAGGCTGAGAGGTCTGAGGGCATGATGCCAGCATCTAGCAAGAGCCTTCATGGCACATTATAATATGGCAGAAGGACAAGTGAGCACAAAGGGAGAGGAAATCAGGCCAACTCACTTTTACAATGTGATCAGTCCCCTGGTAACTAACCAAGTTCCAACCGTGATGGCATTAATCCATGCATGAGGGCAGAACTCCCCAGGACTCAGTCAACTCTTTAAAGTCCCACTCGTTAATACCATCACAATGGCAATTAAATTTTAATATGGGTGCTGGAGGGTGCAATCAATCCATCACAACAGTAAATCACAATGAAACTGAACAGCTACCTAGTGAATGAAACCAATACCCGTAGACACACACAGATATAAATAGAGAATGGAGTAAATGAATAAACAAGAGAGAGAGGAGCAACCTTTCTTATGGAATTGACTGGTAAATGTAAACAGCCTAATTGATAAACACAAAAACAGCCACCACAGACCTGCCCGAGGACCATGTATCCTGGGAATGCCTTTCCACCCCACCTCTGCTCCTGTCCCCATTTGGATTGATGCAGCTCCAAACCCTTGTCAGAGAAGCTTCTGCTTGCAGTAGCTAGTGATAAATATAGCAAGCTACAACTGACCAAGATGCAGGAATACTTGGCCCTAAATGGGACGTCTTCTTCCCCTCTTTCTGAGGCTCAGGAATCTTGTTGATAAATGGGGCAGAAAGACTGTAAGAACCAGAGGTTGTCGATGCCTGCAAGGAAGCAGTGTCTCCCAACATGGCAGAGCAACTGCACGTAGGAACTTAAAGTGGTTGCAGGAGCATGCATAAGACCTTTGCAAGCTCAAGCTGGGTCAAATCCCAACAGGGAAAGCTGAGGTGGATACACAGTTCCACCCCTATGATCAGGAGCTATTGGCAACTGTTGACTTCTGGGGGTGTGAGAGAGAGTCAATTTTCATTAATTGTATAACCCCTGAAAGGTCAATGATGCTCCCGTGGAAAGTCACACATCTCAGAATATATGGGCAACGTATGTTGGACTGATGGGCTAAATAAAAAAAAAAGACACAAAGTTAGGTTGGGTTGGGAAATGGGGGGTGATCTGGGAGGAGCTGGAGATGCACATGATCAAAACACATTGTATGAAATACTCAGAGATTAATGAATTTATGAGAGTATATGAAATCTCAGAGAGCAACGAAGAAGGGGTGTAGACAAAGAACAAAAATCCATAATGAAACTTAATTCTCTGTGTGCCAATACAAGTTACATAGTCTATTTAAGTACATGGATAAATTTACTCTTTTATCTTCAGGAATTTAAAAAAAATAAAAGAAATACAAAAGGAATCAGTAGTTAGGAAACCCCCTTAAGATGAGAAGGAAATAGTCATTGCTGCCAGCCAAGACATGTTGATAAGTGATAAATGAGTAGACCAGATTTCAAAAGATGCAGGATACAGCTCTTCCTACACTTCAGCAGAATCTGGCTGACCAGCCCACAGGAAACCGGGCAGGTATTCACTGCACCCTTCTACAGGGCAGCCTGGCAGCCCAGCCGACTGGAGAGCATCAGTTGCTTCCTTGTGAATACCGGCCTTATGCAGCATCAAGAAAGTATATCAACCACCACCCAAGGAAAGACCTAAATTCAATAGAAACCCTACTTCAAAACAACTGTTATAGCATTCTAAGCCAAAAAAAAGCCATAAATATAACCATAATAAATGGGTATCTTATTTATATCTTATATCTTATAGGAAACTTATTAATTCCTATTCAGAACATGACCACAAAATCCTTTGCTACTCCTCCTCTATGACTAAACCTAGTGGCCTGTTTCTAACAACTAACTAGATAAGAGGAAAGAATTAATACCTGATTCTCTCGGGGAGAAAACCACCAAATGTCACTTAAAGTCAGGGACCAAGGTTCACGTCATCTGAAACAATGTAAATCCTGATATGTTCAATGACAGGAGCAGAGCCTTTCAATGGTGTCTTTCCCCAGCACCTATAATCTCAGCTTGTACTGCGGTCTGAGTATTAAATAAGTCCCAGATTCTTGTTGAAGGCTAGGTCTTTTGCAAATGGTACTATCGTGAGGGGAACCCTTAGTAAATAAGGTGGGGGAGGAAGTTCAGTCATTAGAATCATGTCCTGGAAGAAGGGATTGAGACCCAACCCATCTCTCCACTCGACTCAATTTTTCCTTTTCATCCTGCTCATCCTCCCTTCCCTTCTCTTCTTTTCTTCCTTTTTTTCTCCTCCGCTCTCCTGGGCCTCTGTTTCTGTCCCTCTCTGTATCTGTTTCTCTGATTGACTATCTCTGTCTCTGTCTCTCTCCCTGCCTTCTCTTCTTTCTCTCAGTTTCTTGACTGCCACAGAGTGAGCAGCATTGCTCCCTACATATTCCCACCATGGGGTACCACCTCACCACAGCCCAAGAGCAACAGAATAAGGTCAAAACCCTGGAACCAGGAGCCAGCATGAATCTTTCTTCCTTCATGCTGACTTTTTCAGTCATGTTACCATAACAACAGAAAGCTAGCGCAGCATATTTTGATAAATTCAGATGAAGAGACATTGTAGAGAATTCCTCAAAATGCTTTTAGCCCAGAAAGACAAAGAGAAATGGCCTCAGACTGGGAGGAAGTGGGTTGGCATGATGACCGAATGGGTTATGAGATCCTAGAGTAGAAAATAACACATTAATGGAAAAAGTGAAAAATCCAAATGAGGTCAGCAGTTGAGCTGGCAGTACTGTGACTGCTAACCTCTTAATTTTGGTAAGGATGCTGCACGGACCGTAACATCAGGGGATTCATTACGGGAGCACCCGGTACTCAGGGAACTCTTCAGTAACCTACAATCATTTCACGTGTTTAAGAAGAAGAAGAAAAGTAAAAAAAAAAAAAAACCCAACATGTAAGACTAAAGATGATTAACCGGGAGGTGCAGCAGCAGAGACATAAGAAGGAGGAACTAAACTCTCCAAAGGAGTGAGAGAAGGACATGAGGCTACTGAGGATGCTTTATCTCCACTCCCAAGTGTTCTCTGCCTCTCACAGGCTGATTAACGCTAAGTGACTGCACCGCGCTGTGGCTGCGCCACGCTTCCATGATTCTGTCACTCCTGCGTTCCTGGGTATGCCACCGTGAAGTAAGGCGCTCCCTTCCACCTCTTCAAGGGAATGAGGTGGCTCTGCTTGGTGGTCTAGGGCAGGAACTCACAATGTCTCTTACTCAGGATAAGCCTGGGTGCCAGAACTCTCTGCAGGACACAGCCAGCATCTTCTCTGGCCCCAAAAGTTCAGTGGTTTATGTTCAACCACATAATTGGTGCCTTTGCCATGCATGTTGTCAACCACTTACAACAATTTATCAGAAAAACAGGTCATTGACCCAAACTAGCCTGTTTTTCTTTAGATGGGCTCTCCTGTATCCCAGGTTGATCCCAAACTCACTATGCAGCTGAGACAAGCCTTGAACTCCTGGTCCACCTGCCTCCACCTCCCAAGTGTTGGGATGACAACTGGGCAGTATCACACCTCATTTACAAAATTCTGGGGACCAAACTCAAGGCTTTATGCGTGCTAGGCAAGCACTCTAGAACTGAGACATATCTCCAGTCCCAAACTGTAGTTTTACAATTATATTACATGGATATGCATTTTCTACCCTTTATATTCTGCATGAAATTCATTCATATTTATCTTAAACACAAAAAAGCAAAGAACTCTGTGCAATAGTTGCATGATCTCTCTCGAACAGTGCCTTTGTTTTTCTTAAATGTTGATACGTTACATCACCCAGACAGAAAATAAAGCCCAGAGTGTAGGATACACACATACTCACCATAAAAACAACCATATTGTAACACCAAAATTTATTTATAAAATTGGTCAAGGAAATTGAATTTAACATATGCTGTGATCATATGAGAACATTTAATGAAATCACACTTTGTATTTATATAGCACCTTTCTTCCAAGGAGCAAAAATATGGCTCGGATATTATTACTCATTCTCACACCATGCTTGACAGGTGGGTAAGTAGCAACATTTATACTGAATTTGTATCACTAGAAAGCCAAGATGTGCACAGGGAGAAGAAACCAGGCACAGACAAGGAGCTAGATGCTCCGAGCTTCCCAACCTGGTGCCCACTGGGCTCTACCTTCACTTTCCTCTGAAATGTTAACAGCTAGTTTGAACAGTGCTGAAAAAAACCACAGAACAGCAAAGAGATGAAAACGGATTTGTACCAGCCTGCTCAGGAAGCCGATGGTAGCAAACTCAGACTACACACTATTCGATGTTAAAAAATAGGGTCTAAATTTTGGTCAGCTTAACTCTATGCAGGTGCTTGAGTGTGAGCTTCGGAGTCCTACAGAAGGCACCCCACATTGCTGTTGAGGTTTGGGGTACACATGTCAGCTGACATACAGATGTCTTTGCTCATGAGTCATCGTGTAGTGGATGCATTCGCGGCAAATCAATCATCAACATAGGAGAAATCAATTTGAGTAGTGTAGGAATTCTGCCCCACGTGATGACTTTAATGAGGGAGGAAGTGGCATGGCCCAGTCCTGGACACTTTCAAAGCCATTCCAGTGAATTAAAAAGCTCTTCAAGATAAACACAAATTTTAGATCTCTGTCAGAGCCTGAAAGTTCATCCTGAATAAGAAAATGACCCACGGATGAATTTTGGAAAATTTGGATGCATTCCACCCTCTGTATTCTGTGGCATCCAAACTGTACTCTCCACCTACTTTTTTTTCTTTCTTAGATAATACACATCTGAAAACATTTTTCAGATTCATCCTTGTATTCAACCAGTATCAGCAAATCTCGGGAGACAGTCATACAGAAAGGAAGGACAAAAGTACCCACGCGGCAGCTTCTGAGTTAAGAGACAAAGGAGTGGATTATATTGTGGTAACAAGCATGGATATTCTAGGAAATGAAACAAAGATAACTGGTGATACTTCATACGCTTGTGGGCCAGGGGTGTGCAAGACACGCTAACACAGCACATACGTGTCTTTCTTCACCCACACAGAAGTCTTTAGAGAATATCATTTTATACACCAAAGGGCATTAATACACTCATCAGACGTCAGAGACACACTCAACTGTCTGACTTGAAACCGGATATCCAGTTTGACGTTTTGCTTCTCAATTTGTACAGAAAACTGAGTCCTTCCTGCATCCTATTCCTTTCCCCACACTGAAGAAAATCCATAAACCACCAGTGTTTCTTAAGTGTGTGTGTGTGCGTGTGTGTGTGTGCGTGCGTGCGTGCGTGTGTGTGTGTGTGTGTGTAGTGGGGGCAACCTGCAGAGACCAGACAAGGGTAAGATACATTGAAGCTGCAGTTATAAGCATCTGTGAGATGCCCAACACTGGTGTACCTGCAGGGTTTGCTGGCACCTGAACTCTTTATGATTGAGCATCAAGTGTCTTTAACCATTGAGCTTTCTCTTGAGCCCCACAAACCATTCTTCTTAACGTTAGAAACTTAGAACCAATTCAAATCTGCTCTATAGTAGCACCTTCTAGAGCCTATGTCAAGACATACAGATAGATCGCATACTGCCACTACTTTGATGTTCACAGGCTTAAACTACATGATTGCCCAGCTCCAGTCTTCATCTTTCCTTGTTTGACTAGTTTAGGACCCCATTACGCTGGGCACCATGAAGCTGAAAACATAAAAAGTAAACTCTTTCAATCATCTAATTTATGTAGATCTCAGTAAATTATAATAATCCTTCTTTAATTAATTAATTAATATAATTATGTAGTTAATTAATGAATGCCCCTGGCAGGGAAAGTTTTTAAGCTAGAGTGTTGTTTGACCTTCAAAGGACAGGAAGATATAGAGACGCCTGCAGCATCTCTGAACTTCAGGACAATCCGAGGACCATTTTCTGAGGATAATGCCTATTCCAGGTAATACCCCTTTCCAGGACCCACAGCAACAAAATTAGCATGAGAAGAGGCCACACTGCAAGGGCCTCACCTTGAGCCCAGTCTTTCCCTTCATTTGCTAGACATCTTCCATTGTGTGGTTGGAGGTTAACTACCATGTGGTTATTCTGCTTCAAGAACCCACTAGGTTTTCTGAAATATGTAGAAACCTAAAGACGAAATTCCATTAATTGGAAGCATCTCCCAAAATGCGTTTAGATAAACCTAGCAGGTTAAAAATTGGACTTTTGAATCTGTGTCTCATTTTTCCCTGTTGTTGCTGAGCTGGGCTCTTATCCCCTAGCCCTGCTATGCTGGGTGCATGGTGAAGGTTTTCTTACCACTGGCACCCATCTTAAGTGAATCTCCCTTCCTTTAAACCCGAAGACAAGAGTTCCTTTCTGCCAATGTCATTTCAGGTCTGAGGCTCACACTCAAGCCAGGTCACCAGTAAAGCTTCTGAGAGACCATTGTTGTCCATGTCTCTCTCTTCTGTTACAAGGACCAAAGTCATCCCCTCTCCCTTCTATGGCCTTCTTAATTCTCTCCTTCCCTGATGTCCATTTACGTCTTCAATCTTCTAATGCTTTTACTTCAGGTCTATTGTGGCCTAGACAAATGAGCACAAGGGTGTAAAGATGAGTAAGACTTAGTCCTTAGTGGGAAAGGGAGGGAGGGAGGAAGACAGAGAGAGATAGAGAGAAAGGCCCATGCTCTTAGGTGGATCCTGCTCACTGGATCATCTGCCATGGAGAACATGGTAGAGTGAAAGATAGTTAGCCCAGGGCGTAGAAGACCCTCAAAATGCAGCCATCCAATGCAACTGAGGTTCTTTCTCTTTCTGTTAACTCTTTCAATCTTAGGTATTTTCAAGACTTTGTTTCACTAGCCTGTTTAAATATCTTCCTGTATTCAGAAGACATTGTCAGCATCCATCCCAAGTCACTATGCAACTTTCCAGCCAGCAAATATGACAAACTGAATGATTCATGCTTCAGTACCAGGAACACCAGAATACTTAGAAATCTCAAGTCCATGTTTCCATTTTCTTGATGCATAGATGATTTTGGAAAGGTAAATTTCTTTGATTGTTTTTATTGAGCTGTGTATTTTTCTCTACTCCCTTCCCTTCCTCTCCCCTCTCCTTCCACCCTCTCCCATGGTCCCCATGCTCCCAATTTACTCAGGAGACCTTGTCTTTTTCTACTTCCCCTGTAGATTAGATGCATGTATGTCTCTCTTAGGGTCCTTGATAGGGAAACTATCAACCAATCACATCTAGTTAGGGTGTGGCTACCTGTAGCCCAGGTAGCAAAACTGGTAGGACACAGGCGCACTCTCTCTCTGCGCGGTGCCTGCCGCGGATTGGATTTTTGACCTCCCACTCTTGTAGCGTGAATTTCCCCTTTTCAACTATTAAAAAATAACTGTTGTTCTTGAGCTTGCCATCCAAAGAACAAATAATCCAATAAGAAATAGTGGGGTACAGGTCTAAATGGAAAGGCGAATTTTTAAGATTGCCTTTGCAGTCAGCCAGCATTCACTTGACCTGTTTGCCTCAATTTCCGGTCTATATAATGACGGGAGAAATAAAAATCCCCCATTCAGTTTAATTCTCTTAGCCCCTGCTGTGAGATTCTGCATGCATACTCAATGACTGGCCTGTATTTTACCTACTCTGGTTTTGAATTACATTGGCTAACTTCAGAAAAATCATCTTTAGCAAATTGGCCCTGAAAGTAATTGAAGCAGAAGATGCATGCAGTCCCTCGGCAATTGTTTTAGCTGAGCTGTCAGTCATGAAATAAACAGCCTAATAAGGGGTCAGATCCATGGGTCTTAAAAGCCTGTTTATCATATATTCAAAACCTTTAATCATTTTATAAGACTCCACTAAACGCCCTTTGTTATTCTTCTTCTCATCGCAGGTCCTTAACAAACGGAAATGTCATCCATGCTATTGTCTCTTCTCTAGAAAATGAATAGGATTGAATAAAGATACAGAAAGTCTGGGGGGGTGGGGGTGACTATGGGTCCAGAGAACCTGATTCAAATCCTGCTTTACCATCTACTTGCTCTGTGAATTACGGAAAGTAATTTAAGTTCTTTGAGCTGTGGTCCAGGAAGTGATCTCACATATTTCTGAGCACGGGAAGAGTGACGGAGAATCCAACTGTGTGGCCTCAGTAGCATTGGCTCCCTCAACTGGTCCTTCCTGCCAACATCACCTCTCCCACCCTGCTGCCCCACTCTTTCAGGGGTTTCTGTTGCCCTGGCCTCTCCCAGTGCTCTCTACTTGATACAGGCTGACACTATGATGCTGCGGTCCTACAATCTCCCATTTCCTCCAGTGGACATCTGAACCACACTGGCAGCTTCAGTCTCTCCTCCTGCCTCTCAGCTGAACTTCAGACCCTTGCCTACGCCTTGACTGACACCTCCACACGGGGTCTCCCCCCTCCATAGATCCTTAAAAGTCATCCGCAGAGCATTCATCTCAACGGTGTAACCCCCACTCATCTAGGTGTGCAAGGCCAAAACCAAGAGATCATCTTTGATCTGCCCCCAGCTCCAGCCATCACAAGCCCCCATCTGTCTCCCCGGTAAACACCGTATATGCCTTATTGCTACATGTTCATCTAGCCACCATGGTCCACTGAGTTATGTTTTCTACCCCACTACAGTCTGCTCACTCCCTTCTCTGCAGACACCATGTTGTCACCTCCCTGCCTGTTCTCTGTCAGCTCTGTAGGGCTCTTCCGTCTAAACAACCCGAACAGCCTGGCTCTGCCTACCCACCTCCAGCCTTACCTTCCTGCTCCACCTTTCCTTCCTTTCTCTCAGCCATCCCATTGATCTCAATACCATTATGCTACCTGGGCTCCTCTTTTAGACATTCTGACATCCCTGGGGGATTTTCTTTGCTGGCGTTTACCTGTGCTCTTGTATGATGAGATTTTTTTTTTGGTAGCCTCCATGTGAGCTTGGAAAATCCAGGAAGGCAAGAAGCAATACTAAAGTATAGCTTGCTGACTCCAATTCCAAGGGTGAATCCCAGCAGAATATCAGTACCTTCCACTCAACTTGCAAGGGACTACTTATTGAACTACTAGCTCCTTTTCAAATTAAGATGGAGGTAGGTGAATCGTAAGGTCAGAAGGTCCAGTTCTTCTGTCAGCTGCTCAGATCCATTTCTGGTTCTACCATTTCCTAGTTGTGTGACCTTGGGGGTTTTAGCACTGTCCCCAGTGGCTCCTCACCAGAGCTGAGTAGCATAAATAGGAAATTTAAAAATACAACAGCCTCATCTCCACCAGCTGAGCAAAGACCAGTCTAAACCCAAACCAACCAAAGTCACAGCAAATGTGGATTTATTAGAGGACATTTTTTGAAAAGAACACTAAAGCCTACACTATTTTTCAAAGAAGTCTTTCAAAAGAACAGTGGAGAGGTAGCTGTCAGGAAACATTTGCCTTGTAAACATGACGGTCTCAGTTCCACCTCCAGAACCCACCTGAGAATCCAGCATGGTGATGCATGCTGGGAATTCCAGCACTGGGGTGTTGGGGAGTTTTGCATCCCAGGAAGAGATCTTGTCTCAAAAAACAGGGTAGACAGCTGCTAAGGAACAACAGCTGAAGTTGACACATACAACACACACACACACACAACACACACACACAACACAACACACACACACAGGAGAGAAAGAGAGAAGGAGAAAGAGAG
>NC_022034.1:13001404-13003054 GCF_000317375.1 Microtus ochrogaster | reverse complement strand
ATATATATATATATATATATATATATGATGTATCTTAAGAGATCACTGTAGCCACACAGCAGCTCTCTCTAAAATAAAGGAAGATGTTGGCCATGCCTTGGCTTCTGAGCATGAAGGGTGCAGGCAGCCCCCCCTCCCACATACACACCACCATTTTATTTCCACTGTCAGAACAGGTTTGACCTCATCTCTCTAAAGGCAGAAAACTTCAACAAAGGCAGGAGGACTATTTAAAGTGATGAAAGAGTCCGAATGAAGGCTTGCGCCTTTGATGATGGCTGAAAGGAACGCAGTGCTTCGGAAGTGGATAAAAGTCCTGAGCGACAATCCTTTGCTTTGGATGCAACCTTGAAGGTGCACTTTCCCCCAGTGAGCACAAAAATAAAAAATAAAAACAACCCCAATCCGCGGAGCTCGCGGTTCGAGGCTATCTGCGGTTTTCTGAGGGTGGAAATGTACTGAATTCCAAAGGTCCTCAGCAAAGCCTCGCCCACATAACCGATCAGGCACCCTGCTCCTGCACCAAGAGAAAAAGGGAGTCACCAGGTAGCGGCGGACAGTAGGAAGACTACCTGCCTTGCTCGCAGCAAAAAAGAGAAAGAAAAACGTGGGCAAAGATGTGCAACCTTGAAAATGTACTGTGGATAAAAATCAGGAAGAACAGCACCCTTAAAGATCTTGAGAGGGTGCATACTTGGCTCTTCCTCCATCGTTGCTTTTCCCTGGAGTCCGCTCCTAATAGCCCATCTGCCCCAACTCTATGAATAGGCGCGTTTCCCCAAATACATGGAAAAATGCAAGTGTCTCAGAGTCTCAACCAGCTCACTTTTACATATCCACGAGGCCAGGGCGTTTTCGTTACTGTTGGATTGGCAACTGTGCCTGTTCTCGGCAGTGACCATTCCCTCGTGCTTTTCTTAGGGGTGTCTGGGTGGGGATTTACTAACAGCCCTTCACACAGAAAACCGGGCTCCTGAATCCTGCAATGGACTAGCTGAGGCGCACATCAGGAAATACCTGCCTACCGTCCGCTCTAGTTCCCTAGAGGGTGATGGCTCTCCCACACTCTGTTCCTAGCACGGGCTTCGTTGGGCTTTCATTTGGGTGGTCCAGCCTGCCCGCAATCATTTAATGGGTGCTCCTATCACTCTGCCAGTGTCTATACTCCGAATTGCTTTGGAAGCCAGGCTCACTGGAGACAGCAGTTCCTTAATGGAAAGAATTTGTTATCAGTTTAGGCCCCACGCCGGAATCTTTGAAACAGTGTGAGTCAGACAACTTAGAGCTCAGGTAATTAAGCTCTCACATCCTTGGGTTCTGGTCAGGTTTGCTGACTCTCCTGAAGGTGGAAGAATTAAATTTCTGATGCCACCTCATGCTCCATCTCTACAGAATCTGCCAGCACCTACTGTATGCAAGAAATAGTGAGCCCGGCCTGAATATTCTATATTACTATTACTATAGTAAATGCCATAGATGAATGTCAGTAACAGGTCGCAACAAAATAAGGTCTGCCCTTTGCTGCTGTGTTTTCTAGCAACAAACAGCACCAGAGAGGGCATACGACTTAGAGGGCTAGTGTTGGGTTGTCAGTCAAAAGGACACACCACTCACTGAGGACTTGCACCATGACCAGACCAGACATGCACA
>NC_022034.1:12997903-13000766 GCF_000317375.1 Microtus ochrogaster | reverse complement strand
TCATTTCAGGTTCCCTATCCTCAGCTGCCCAAGGAACTAACGGGGGACATCACCTTGGGCTCCTGGGAGCCACTCTAGGTTCAAGTCTCTTGCCAATCCTAAGGTGGCTCCCTTAATTAAGAATTGTGCTTCCGTGCTCCCCTATCCAACTTGGGGAAAAGGGATGATTGGCACCTTCTCAATATTTGAAATAAGGATTTACCTTCAAGCTCTAAGTCTGGAAAAACAGGGAGGGGGTGGTTTGTCCCACACGCTGTCCAAGGTTAAATGATACAAATGTTCTATTCTCAACCCCACCACATTAGCTTCACCTCTGCCTTCCCTTTCTTATTCCCTTTTATAGGCAGAACCCACACGCTGAAATCCAAACCCCCATAGAGTGGCATTTGCAGGGAGGCCTTTGAAGCCATCCATGAGAAATCGGTGTCTCATCGGAAGAAACACAAAGAGACAGATCTTTCTTATGGCTTTGTGGGTTTACATGAAGATGTCCACACACTGGGAAGGGAGACCTCACCAGGTGCCAGATCTGTTAACCCCTTGCTGTTGGCATTTAGTGCAGAGTGAGGAGCAGATGTTTTCTGTTGAAGCTACCAAGCTATGGCTTTCTGTTTACAGCAGCCCAGACAGACGGACACTTTCCCTTTGCCTTGTCTTTGTCTATTTCCAGCCCCTGGACTAGTGAAACAGTGGAATCAAAGGATTGAAGGGGCCAGAAATGCTCCTGAGTTTACACAGCTCTTGTTATGTGACCACAGTTTAGTCCTGGACCGACCTGTCCTTGATCTTGAAAAGGGAGAAACTGTACTGGGTAGTGTATAAGAATATTTCTGGCACCCAAGCAAACAGACATATAACACAGGCATCTATACTCATTGAGTGCAGAGCCTCCTGCCTCCCACAAAATCATCACCTAGTTTGTGAGTCTCACCGCCTGATTTATGCACAGTACCCTGGCTATGTCACAAGACAGGAGTTGACTGTGATGGTCTCTGGTAGTGATGCTACTGGGAGAAAGCCTGGCCTCCTCACTTTGGTTTGCACTTCAAACTTTGCTTATGGTGTCTGAATCAGAGTCTCCTGGTCCCGAAGGAGCCCGGCTGCTTCATTCTCAAGCATCATTGCCCTTCCTCCTCCAGGTACCACTCATCCACTGGATGCCAGTACCATTTGTGTTTGCATGTATGATAAAGACTGTCTTCAAAACATTTCATACAATGCAATTTTTGGCATAAAGAAGAACAACAATGTTCCTTTTCAGGAAGATGGATGCAACTAGAGATAACCATATTGGGCCAATTAAGTCATCCCAGAAAGACAAATGTTATACATTTTCTCTCATTTTGGGGTCCTGGTATTCACAGATACATAAAATTCTATAATCATATGATACACAAAGTCACATAGTTGGCATAAAAGTAGAAGCGAAGCTGTTTGGGCTCAAGAGGAGCTAAAGGAAAAAGAGAGCAGGAAGAGGGAGAGAAAGGAAGGGTGTGAGGGGAATATGTTCAAAGTTCATTTCATACGTGCATGACAAAGGCATTATGTAGCCCTGTATAATAAGGGCACCAATAAATAACAATAATCATATTAATTCACCTGCTACCCTAGTTCAGTTTCCATTGATATGGCAAAATACCCTGACAAAAAGCAACTTAGCAGAGAAAGGGTTTATTTCATCTTCCTATTCCACGGATCAGTCACGGCACAAACATCACAGTAGCAAGAGCTGGAGAAGCTGGTCACAGCATATTCACAGCCAAGAGCATGGAGAAATGAATCCGTGCTTGTTTGCTTGTGTCTAGCTCTATTTCTCCACTCTCACAGTTCAAACCACTTGCCTAGGGAATGGCACTGCCCACAGTGTTCTTGGCATAGTCTCCCTCCCTGGAGGCTATTGGGAAAAAAGGCACATGTATCACACTGCAAATGTAACGCAAACTGATTTTCTTTGAGGGAGAAAAAGTCACTTAATTGCACAATAAGCATCCTATTATGGTCAGAAAATAACACTATTTATTGATTGTTTCAATTTTATTTACGGATCTAAGTAAGAGGGGTCAATGTACCAAAAACCTTGTTTAAGTATGATTTTTGAAATATTATTGAGTATAAAATTGATCTCTGAATGTCCAATAAGCTAAGGTAAAAAGCAAAATAGATAAATTACATAGCTCTTCACTATTATCCCTCTAATAGAATATCACAGTGTCTCACCTAACAGTGTAAAGAGTAGGAAATGTATTAATTTCCCTGATCTTTATATAGTAAACTTTATATAGTATATAGACACAGTCCTTCTAGGGCTGTGTCTGGGCAGTGCTACCACCATACACCCTGGCAAAGCTTTACATCATAAACAGAAAGCTCATCTGATTTCTTCTTAAGGAAAGCGTAAGAAAAATATAACATTGTTTACAGAAGTCCTCGGCCCTGGCTGCTCTAAGCACTGCCCTACTACTAAGTTGACCAGGAAGATGGGTTGACTCATCTCATTGTATCTGCCAGAGTAGTGGCTGTAGATGATTTTTGGTATTTACACATTCTTTCTTTCTAGGACATAGACAGGAATTATTATTATTGTTATTATTATTACTATTTTGGTATTATTATTATTTTGGTACTTTCAGACAGGGTTTCTCTGTGCAACAGCCCTGGTTGTCCTGGAACTAGCTCTTATGGACCAAGCTGGCCTCAAACTCATAGAGATCTGCCTGTCTCTGCCTCCCAAATGCTGGGATTAAAGGGGTATGCCACCATCACCTGAGAATCTTTTTAACCCATCACTCTCTACTCCTTTGCCCATGCCTCCATAACCAGCACACACACACACACACACACACACACACACACACACACACAC
>NC_022034.1:12994057-12996858 GCF_000317375.1 Microtus ochrogaster | reverse complement strand
AAATACCCAAGAATTTATTTAAAAACTGGGGGGTATGCCGGCGTTTGTTTGTAGTTCCAATCATGGGTAGACAAAGATCTCCAGCACAAGCGAATTGTCAAGTCTCTGGGCAGTGAGGGTCCCCGTCTCAATAAAAAGGTGGGGGTGAGACTTGAAAACAGGCAGCTGAGACCAGACCTGGAAGCAGAAAGACCTGGGTCTTATTCACCAGCCAAGTAGCTTTGGGCAAAGCACTAACATCTTTGCACTCCAATTTCTTAACTGAAACTTCAACAATGTGCCTTAGTGTGCTTGGGAGAGCTAGTTGAGACCTCGGGAATGAAGAGGGTAGCAGAGGCCAGGCATGTGGGTGGTGTAGCCCAATTTCCCCTGCTTCCTTAATGCCTCATTACTTGTGGGATTTAAGTATCAGGAGACCTCACAGAAAGAGAGAGCACTGGATGATAGAGCTAGAAAAAAGATAACTTTCCTTGGGTTCTAGAGTCAGAGGCTCATAACCCACATCTGTATTTGGTAATCTAAATGAATTTACAACAGAATCTCAACCCTGGTAGACATCAGATTTTTTACCTATAATATACAACAGTAATAGTTTCCATGCAGATTTATTCTCTTTTTCTCTAAATTAAGGTGCCAGCAAGCTGGTTCAGGGGTAAAGGCACTCAGAGCCAAGCCTGAGGATCTGAGTTCAATTCCTGAGATCCACGTGGTATAAAGTAAGAACTGATTTCCCAAACTGTCCTCTGACCTCCACAGGTACACTGTGGTGTGTGCATGCACACAAAAAAAGACATGTCATTTTAAATTTTTTAATAAAAAGCCATTAAACTGTACTATAAGAAGCATATTTTCCATCTGTGGGCAGAAAACAGCCTCTTGTTCATGGCATGCATCAATTTATCTATGCATCTATCAGAGAAACATAGAAGCTTCAAATACATACATTTAACATATAAATTACTTCCTGTTATATAGTCCTTGGCATAACTGGACCCCCAGGAAGTATGAACTGCTATGAATTATACTGGACAACTGGACTCAAGTCAGTCTTCAGAGAACAGGCAGAATTGGGTTAGTAAATGAAGAAGACGTTTCAGGATGAAATGACAGGAAGAGAATCCAGATAGAACCATGGCCCATATGAGAACGCGCAGGGAGCAGTGAAAAGGAAGGCCTGGATAAGGAAACAATAGACCCAAACCCCAAAATGGCGGCTGAGGCGCTAATTGAAAGCAGCTACCGTGGGTTACAAGGCTGAAGGAGTGAATGAAATGCAAGTTGCACAGATCAGCCTGGTGGTAAGATGCAGAGTGGATTGGGCAAGGAGAGCCCTGAGGGCTTAATCCGTAGGTTGGTGACATTCCGGCTATTTCTAAAACACACAGCTAACTCTTCATTCCCAAGCTAATTGGATTTCATGTGGAGCCCTGTTCCCCATTCTGCTCCTTGCTATTCCACACAGTGCCGATTTCTTTTCCAAGTCTCAAGGGATTCGTAGCTATGGATTCCACAAGGATTCTAGCCACTCGCCTTCTACTGACTTTTAGCTTAAAACACAGTAGAAAATTATTGGCATTATTTTCTTGAAAATCCTTCCCTGCCTGCACGTGTCTGTGTCAATAATTGTCATGTTGGCAATTGGAAAGGGGCCTTTGGCAGCTCGCCTAGGAATGTCAAATAGTCTCCATTAGGTTTGAAAGCTCCGAGTTTCACTAATGGGCTGATACTCTACCTGATATGATTGTACAAAATTACATAATTGATTTCTGGGACACTGTGCCACACAAATTTTATAGGTTTCTTTTATTTGGTGCCTCAAAAGGCAAGCATGCTTGTGTTCACTTTCCCCAGTGAGAGGATCTCAAGGCTTGCTCCTGGCTGGTCGAGATTAAACTCTGTGGTTCAAAAGGCTCCACACCCATCCCGTCCCACGGTTATTTTATACACAGACACCTGTGCTTTCTACTGGCTTCCACCAGCTGGTAATTAAAGAAGGACCTGAGAATGCTGGATCTCACCACAGTACAGCGCGTGAATACACCATGCTCATCGTGAAAGAAGAAGCGAACATTCCTAATTTCAGTGTGCGTGAAATTTTTTTTAATTTTCAAATTTTCAATAATTGAAAATACAGTTCGTTATAGATCTTTATTTGGCTAATGCAGTGTAGGGATAAGTCCAGCCCATTAGGGGCGTGTTCGCCTCTGGCTAATGTTTACTTATAAATCTAGCTAGCCTGAGCCCGCTGCCGCCCTCTCTACTTCCCTGTTCTCCGCAGGAACCGGTGGTTCTGTAAGTCTATTTTCCCCATTAAAGCTGTATATATTATTACAATCTGTTTGAATTCATTTACGCCATTACAATGCAGACATGTCCTTCTTAATTTAGCAATGTGTTTCTAAATTCCTGAAAGCCAGCAGTCAGAGGACAAAGTAAGGAAGTCCTGATTTGGTGGTGACTATTCTCCCCATGGCAGTGTGTGAAGGGATTGATAGGGTCCCCATTCCAGCCTGATCGAGTAGCATGGGTCAAAGCAGAAAGAAAAAACTAATCCAGCCATAGTCAGAGGCGCTGGGGAATTGTCCTCAATACTGAAACAATGGCCATAACAATCTACTGAAAGGGAGGGGACACTGGCCTGAGCAGCTGTTGCAGAACCATGACAAAGAAAATTCAATAGAACATATTTGACCACTTTATGTAAAGAATGTATCTTGATCACATACTCAATCCTTCCCACAAAACCTCCACCCAGGTACCCGCCCCCCAGGCTTCTCCCCCTTCATGCCATCTCCTGGTTT
>NC_022034.1:12976083-12993240 GCF_000317375.1 Microtus ochrogaster | reverse complement strand
TCCATCCCTCACACTGTTCACAACACTCTTCCGCATCCTCCATCCCTCACACTGTTCACAACACTCTTCCACATCCATCCCTCACACTGTTCACAACACTCTTCCCCACCCTCCATCCCTCACAGTGTTCACAACACTCTTCCCCACCCTCCATCCCTCACACTGTTCACAACACTCTTCTGAATCCTCCATCGCTCACACTGTCCACAACACTCTTCCACATTTGCTGCGTCTCTCCATCCTTCCCCAACATTCCCTGAGCTTCCTGGGGGTGAGACAGATACAGGTATCCTATGTGGGGCTGTATGAATGAATTTTGAAGGAACTTTATACATAAAGGGAAGAAGGAAGATTATGAAATGTTCAAGACATATAATAATAGTAATGGCGATAACCATGAGGAGGAGAGAAGAAAAACACGAGGAAGAATAGCTGAGAGACAAGTGAACTACAACCAAAACGAAGACGGACTACAGCAAGTATTAAACTTGCTCACTAGCTGGATGCTAAACAATTCCTCACTAATCCGCATTGAAGGATCGTGATTGGTAGACATAATTCTCAGAAATAAGCTCACAAGACAACCTTCATCTCCATTTTTTGAGACATGCATTCCTTTCAGAAAGAGCATTTCAAGTAATTAGTAAAATAGAATTCCAACCACTGATACTCCCCAAAACATGAATAAGTAAGAAAGTTACATGATATATGTATGGTACATGTTTAGGGCCTGACATTGAACTGAGCCCATGAGTGCCTACAGGAGTCTATGACAACACTCAAGCCAAAGATATAACCCAGTCTTCACCTAAGTCTGTAGATATGTTCATCCAAACAACTACATAATTATGGTTTTACTATTTGATATTGAAATGTTACGGTCTTCTTACTTTGTTTCTTAAATCAAAACAATTTCAAATTTAAATGTATATATTCCTCAAAAAACACTTCGAAGATAAACAAAGCGGGCATTGTAAAGCCAATGCTGACTTGGTTTTGCTGCTGTTGTTTTTGTTCATACATCTTTCCATGCTTATTCAAAAGAAAAAAAAATAAACAAGAAGAAACAAACAAAACATGTGTTGCTTTTTTAAGAAATCTATAAATTCTCTCCATCTACATCCTTGTAGGCAGATGGAATCAGACTGAGTGGGGTTGGCTCACAAGACAGGGCAGAAAAGCGGACTATAAGAACCCCTTATAGGCCCAAGAAACCAACACCACGAGTGGCCAGGTCTCCTCCTCTAGGTATCTCATAGTAGCCATTGAGTTTACCTTTTCTTTTTGCATGTTTTGACTCCTGAACACTAGACACTGCTAGGACAGTCTCTGAGTTCCTTCTATTTTCTGCCCTCCGACTCACTGTAGACTTACATTGGGGGGGGGGGGTCATTGAGCTCTCCATGGCCACCATGTAAGGCATCTCTCAGGTTCCTTTCTTGTCTGTGCAGCAGTTCAGCATGCATGATTCTGTGTATGTAAAAAGTTGGTATCACTGTACCCCCATGGTTACCTCCAACGATCTTTCTATATAATCAGGCTGGGAGATAATGATTTATAGATCTCTGCTAAATCTCTTAGTGAAGGATCTTTAATAATAATAACAGCAATAGTTATTAATGTACACTGGGAGAAAACAGGCAGTTTCTGAGCATTTACTCATTTAACGTCCATGCTGATTCTGTTAACAAAATATCGCTAGCTTTTCCCCCCATCTTATAGACTTACTCAACATTACATTGGAGTAAATTCAAGATAAGAGTTGGAACTCAATTGCATTAATCCCCAAAGCCTTTCTTTCAAATAAAACCCAAACTTCCTCACTTCAAGCTAACTTTCTTTCCTGTTAAAATAGGAAACAGGCTCATACTTTCTTTTTTCTTAAAATTTAGCCTGGTTATCCTTAGAGATGGCTTAAAGCTACCAACTTTACCAGCTCTGGAGGAGCACACAAGAAGTAACAGCTCTTATTCTTTCTTGAACATGGGCTGGGCCTCTGTGGTAGGGCTTCCACTGGCAGAATTATTCTCCCAGACATGGCCAGAAAACAGCTTATGGATGGCCAACACTAGCTCAGCCTTCAGTATTCCCAGGGGTCAAATTAGTAGCAAAAGGGATTAGAGTACTGGTTTTCAACCTTCCTAATGCTGTGACCTTTAATATGGTTCTTCAGGTTGTGGTCATCCTCCCCCCTGCAACCTTAAAATTAATTTTGTTGCTACTTCATGACTGTAATTTTGCTAATGCTGTGAATCATAATTTAAATACCTGATAGTCAGGATATCTGCTTTATGATTCCTGTGAAAGAGCTGTTCCATTTCCCAAAAACATTGCCACCACAGCTTGAGTACCACTGGATTAGAGGGAGCCAAGATTTTCTGAGCAAACTCTTAAAGAATAAATTCCAGACTGAGGGGAGTGACAAAGCCCCTGCTGTAGAACCAGCAAGGTCTCATGGTTAACTGTGTAGCATTCCTCCTAGCCCAGTAAAAGGGAAATGTCCATGAGTCATTTAGGCTAGGGTTCCTCTGCTCAGATTCTATATAAACATTCTAAACCTCAGTTTTCTCAAGAGTTTAAATTTAGAAAAACCGAGCGGAGATTCTTTTAGTTAACTAGCCCAGAAACTCAGCCCCCACACTTGAGGCCTTCTGAGAGCAATGCGTTTACTGGTGCCATCCCACGGTGCATGACCAGGGAGGCTCCACATTAGAAAATCATTTCAGAACCTCCTTCCTTTGAAAGGCCCTCTAGAAAGCATCGTGTGTGTGGAGGACAAAGTCTGGGAGTTCGAGTGCTCACGGGACACAGAGATGGAAGCTGTGGTAACCATTTCCAGCTCCTGTGGGGCAGTGGTAATTGCTGCTTCAGGTTGCACCTGGACATCACTCTTACAGGTAGCAGCAGCCAGAATATAGACCGTGCTCAGGACCTGCTGCAAATGGCGCCTTCATTTGTCTCATCAGAGGCTTCCAGGTCCCTCCCAAAAGCAAAGACTATAGCACACGGCAAGGAAAGGATGCTTGTCTTGACTCTTTGGTGCTATTTATCATTGCATAAAGCTGATAATGATGGCATCATAGTCAGGAGAACAAAACATCATACCAGATGATGGCTTAGATTCCGCAGTGCTCAACCTGTGAGGGTCGAGGGAGCATTTCACAGGGTTGCATATCAACCACCTGATTATCAGATATTTACATTAAGATTCATAACAGTAGTAAAGTTAGAGTTATGAAGCAGCATCAAAAATTATTCAACAGTTGGTGATCACCATAACATGAGGAACTGTTAAAGGGTCACAGCGTTAGAAACCACCGACTTAGAATATTACAGACTTAAATACATACACATACACACATTTACAAAGGGTAAATATGCAGATAGACATTCGTCTTGTTAAAATATCCTTAAAAACAGTCTGACAAAATGCAAGGCTGAGATGTGACAGCTCCATGACAGAGCTCTCAAATAAAAAAGATAACGATGGAGCCTTTATGTTGCTTATGGCACAAAAATTAGTAAGGGGCTGAGCAATATGAAGACTCAATTCAGGATTTAATGTTCTTCAGCCTTTATCTTATTAAGCAAATATGGAGATTTATGGCTTTGTCTCACAATGGGGGACCCAGAGGCAGACAGAGGAAGCTCTTCCACAAGGAGAACTTGCAAATAAAGAATGCCATTTCAGGGGACTGGAGATGGTGTAACCCACAGAGCACTTGTCCCGTAAATGTAATCACTGTCTTCTGGATCCTTGGCATCCCTGTAAAATCAAAGTAGGTGTGCTCACTTGTAATCCCAGTGCACGGGGGGACAGAAACAAGGGTCCCTCGAGAAAGCTGTGTAGCTAGACTAGTTAACACAACAAGCCCAGGTTTAGCTGAGAGACCCCGCCAATATACATATATGTATGATTGAGAGCAAAAGAGGGAGACTCCCAAGATTGACCTCCAGCCTCCAGACATATTCATACAAATGTATACATGCATGCATTCACATGTGAGTCCACAACCATGTGAACACATGTATACACATGCATGCACACCACACACAAGTGAAAAATAAATCAGTAAAGATAATTAAACTGTTCAGAATGACATCTCAAGCTAGAATATCATACATGCAGTAACATGCTGAAAAGGAAACCAATACCTGTGATTAACACATTACTCCAACAATGCATTATCTTGGGACTTTGCAAAACGGTCATAGACTTGATAAATGCACATACCTGCATATATCTGTATGTGTATATCTGTATTTATATGTGTATATATGAGATTTTCTTATTGAAGGTATGTCTCTTTGAACAAAAGCAATGTGTCTCAAAGAATAATGAAAAGATGCCTTAAGAAATAGCCACACTGGGTGGTGGTGGGGCACAACTTTAATCCCAGTACTCCGGAGGCAGAGGCAGGTAAGATCTCTGTGAGTTCAAGGCCAGCCTGGTCTACAGAGCAAGTGCCAGAACAGGCTCCAAAGCTACACAGAGCTCTGTCTTGAAAAACAAACAAAAGACAGAGAGAGAGCTACTAAGAATGTTAAATAAAAATCAGAATCTTTGGTCTCACCTCCGGTTTAGAGTGACTAAAGTTTTGGCATACAGGGTTTATCTGAGGACTATTCATAGGGTAGACAGAGAGATCAAAGAGTGAAGTATCATTTATCAGAAAGAAAAATCTGTCTCAATGAGAGCACAGAGATCAAGCCTCAGTCAAAGAGATGGCTTTTTCAAAATTAAGATGTTTCCTAAAGCAGAATAATAAACAAGTAACTGCAAACGTATATAAATAAAATAGGGATCAGAAGAAAGGGTCGTAAACAAACATCATTCTATTTCCAAGAGATAAATCTGGGGCTGAATTTATGCTAGTAAATGAAGAACTTCAAAAATATATGGAAAATAGCCAGATCAACACACCAGTATCGATGTAGGGAGCCCCCACTGGGGGAGCAAACAGCTTAAGAAAACAACCTGCTTTTCCATATATTTCCCCCATTGGTGGCTTCCTTCTGTTTGTTTATCAACGATGACTTGCTAGACAGTCCAAGGAATGAGGTTCTGAAGTTGCCACTAGAGAGACCACATTCTTCCCACTCTGTATTCTAGAACTACTCAGCAGAAGGCTAAATCCTACCACTGTTCGGTGGGGGTTAAGATGACACCATAACTGACTCCCCACTCTGCCACACTCAAGTTCTTGTGCATACAATCTCTCCAGTCACCGGGACACTAGAAATCAATGTCACTTGAACCAAGGGAAAAGGTGAAATGACCCACCCCTCTTGGATCATAGGGCAGTTCCAGTACCTTGGAAGAAGAGCTCAGATTTCAGTAGACAGGAACCTGTAAATGCAAACAATGTAAGAAACTTGGTTAGACCCAAGCTTCCATAGTACCCACCACTATGATGTGCAGTCGTCTGTATGGCACCTTCAGAAGCACTTGGAAACAGGCATGTAAAGAATGACAGAGAACTGAGAGGGTGGTACCACTCTGGAGAGACCCTGCTTTCCAGCAGCCAATACAGGAGGGCAGGGACGTTTCTGGTTAGTCATGAAGTCTCTCAGAGCCTCATCCATGATTTCTCGTAAGAATGCAGAAATCCACAAGTGAATGAACTGATTGGGAAAGAGCAGAAAGTAACCACATAGGGGGATGGACTTTCCTAAACCTGGTCAAAGAAATCCCTGGTATGATCCTTCTTCCCATTGATTCTTACTGACTTGGTTCCTGAGTTTTGCCAGCTCCAGCTCCCTGCATTTCTGCCCCAGTCAGAATCTAACCAACAGGCAACTGTGAGAACAACTCTGAGGAGCTCTAGGATAAACCAGCCAGGTCTTCTGTTCACATGTCAATCACAGGGTTCTTTATCAAGTGCAAACCTGAGCTCCCCCATAGCACACACACCATTTACAAGCATTTAAACCATATCAGTGATTGGGAACCAAGACACAAACCTCTGGCCCATTGAAGAGTCCCTGTGGGCTCTAGCATCCCACACTTCCTCTGCCATGTGTACCTTCTGTCTTAACATTGTTCTTCTTCTCCAGTTCCTTTGCCTCCCTTCCTTTCTATAATGCCTTCCCTCTGGATTATGTATGTCTTCTCTAGGAAGCTTAAAGTTCATGTCCAGACCATTCCTCTATTATATATTTTAATAGATGTGGAGAGAATTGCTATGTTATGTTCATTTATGTGAATCTTTGATCAAAATCTAACTTCAGATCAGTGAGATGACTCAGAGAGTAAAGGCACTTGCCACCAAGCCTGATGACCTGAGTTCTATTCCCCAAGCCTTCATAATTTTACACACACATACAAGCACATGCACATGGGCGCTCGCGTGCACACGCGCACACACACACACACACACACACACACACACACACACACATCTCTAAATAAATAAGGAAGGAAGGAAAGAAAGAAAGAAGGGAGAGAGGAAGGGAGGGAGGAAGGGAGAGACAACGCTCTTTAGGGAAGAGATTATAGTTTTGATTTTTCTTTCTCACAAATGCAACCCATTCCCTAGCAAGGTGATTTATACTAGAAATGATTCTCACTAAATTAACACGAAATGTAAGTGTCAGTTAAGGACCAACAAGTCACAGGTATCTTGTGCAGCAGTTGAGTGCATTTTCCAGGCTTGGTTTCACTGGTTTTGATTTTATGTATCATGATGGTCCCCTCTTATTGATCAAATGACTTCTAACCAAGTTAGTAATGCCACATTACAAAAAAGCAGAGCTGAACATTCATCAAAACCTGAAGCCCAAAGGAGTTCTGAGCTGAGAAACCCAGACTGAGGAATTTCTACCGAGATCCACTGTGGTGTTTACGTCCCCAGAGACTTCCTCAGTCAGGCATGGAGGCAAAAGCAGGTGCTTCCAGAACAGCTATGGAGGAATCTAATTTCATAAGGTTCTGAGAACAAAATGTGGAATCATAAACTAGATAGAAGACTGGCAGAAAATAACTTATATTCTTGTCAGCCCTGAAACCATCTACACAAAACAACAAAAATAGACTCGGCTGGGTGTATTTGTGTATTTGTGTGTCTATTATATGTGTGTGTGTATGTATGTGTATGTATACATATGCATGTATACATACATGTGCTGTGTTTGTGTGTGGCAAATTGAGGGGGGGGAATGGAAGGATTTTGGAGAAACTAGAAGGAGGAAAGTGAAGGCAGTATAATTATATGTTAATTTAAAACTATTAAGCAAACAAGATGAAGAAGGGAAAATACATTTAAAAATAAGATAGAAAAGGAGAATCACAAACTGGGAATAGGAAGAGAGGTGGGGGAAGTTCGATGAGGAGTTAGGAAAGAGTGAAAAAAACAGAGAATGTTAAAAAATTCAATACGGGTCAGATGACCCGCTGGACAGCCACTGAGTCTCACCACTATGAGGAGCCGCCCCAAGCATAGACAAGGAGGTCCCAACAAAGCGTCTCTGCTCTTTGTGATAGCACACTCCTTCTCAGACCTGACACTGCAGGATGTCTGCCAGGAAGCTTGGGTCATCTGAGTCATTTACAGTGTCATCTGAGTCTCAATTGGTGTCATGGATGGAATATAAACCCTGCACCCCTGCCCCACCCTAAGGCCCTAAGCTTAAATGGAAATGTTCTCCAACAGGTTTGTGTCCTTGAACACGTGGTCTCCAGCTGCTGGCAGGGTTGCAGGGAGGGGAGTTGTGGCATTACATCCCAGGCCCTGCTTTGTGATCTACTGAGATGGGAAGAAGCCTCAAGAAAGTTCCCACCACCATCAAAGGAGTGGTTTCAACTCCACCGCCTTCCCTGCCACCCTCTACCAGGGCCCTTCGAACCCGTGAAAAAAATAAACCCCATACGGCCCCTGTTCTGTGTTCTTTGTTCAGGTGATTGTATCACAAAGACAATGAGAACAGCAACTCATCCAAGGGCTGTTGCTACCCCACACCTGTATCCCGGAAAATCCTGAGGCTCAGTAAGATAGCCTCTGGTAGCCCCCATGGGATGCACATCTGCCTTCATCTCTCACCTCTCCCATCTTCTCCATATTCCCTTAAAATAGAGAAGCACAGCAATCAGCTTTGGTAATACAGTACTAAACACTTAGGTCTATTCTAAAGTATGTAATATGTATGTTTACTTCTAAAGCAATCAATCTCTTTTTTTGGTTTTTTTCCCCCCTTTTGAGATATCTTTGAGAAATCCTTTCTAAAGCAACATATTAAGTAGATTCTAGGGCATTTTCTTCTACAGGGGACAAAGGATTCAAGGTCTTCAGTGTTCCAGGCACGTTGCTTCTCTTTCCTCCTCACAGAGGTCGGCTTTTAATTTTTTTTTCTGTTTCATTCAAAAAGCAATTCCACTACCAACCTGAGGTTAGCTACATTAATCTAATGTCAACTCCATTATTGTTAATTATTTTATGGTGGCTATATTTTAACAGAAGGGGTACAAAGATCCCCCGTGTCATTTGATAGCCCACCATGAATTATATTGAAATAACCGCATTGATTTCCAAATCTCAGCGAGCAACTAGGACATAATTAAACTTTTATCTCTGCAAATTTTGCTGTCTTTTTTTTTTAACCTGGTTGCCTATTGTTCGGCAGGCTAATCTTATTTTGCTCCTCAGGTGGGCCTAAAATTCCATTCAATGCTTAGGAAATAAATTAAAATGAAAGACGTGTAATATCTGGTCATTTCTCAAATAAGCATTTCCATTGGCATATATTCACCAGGTGTCATCTCCCTTCCCCCTTTCTTATTTGACTTTAATAAAGCTATACTCTATTGAAGTTAAATGAAAGTGTTCCTCTGAGCTCTCGGTGTTAAATTAAGACAGTTATAAATCTGAAGAAGCAGCCATTTAAAGACCCTGCTTGACCTAACTCTGAACAGAAGAGATAACCTGTAGCTACAGAGAAAGTCAGCCCTGCCGGGACCACTCTGTAAAAGCTGCACCACAGGCTGCAGGCTCTGCGCCTCCCCCTCCCAGCTCTTTCTCACCTCACCTTACCCCCTCCTTAACCATTGCTGCAGGCCTTCAGATTGCTAAGAAACTTTCTCCAGACTCCTGGAAATGTTTTCTTTAATCAAAAGGAGAGCGGAGGGGCAGGGGGAAGGACCTCATATGGTTTGGTTTGATGAAATAGGAAGAAGACCAGCTGAAAACAAACCATCTCGGATTCCCATTAATCACCGCCCCGCACAAAGAGCAGCTCTTGCTGTGGTGTGTGCCTCAGTTTCCGGAGCTGAAGTCCTGAGATGTGAAAGACAAAGGGCCAGGACTATGGCTGCATATGGTATTTGCTTCAGGTTCAAAAGTCACACCAGTGACAAAAAATTTAAAAATAAAATTAATCCACACATGCGTGTGATAGACCAAATATTGAGCTGATATGGAGAGACCATCTCCCATCTCAGCATGGATGGTTTCCCTGTGATCTTGACCCAGTTTTATTTCTTATGCATGTGCAGACTCCTTTCCTTCTAATTTGTTGTGACCTGGGGTACCCAGCTGGCAGTCTGGGATATGGCACTCCTCCATTCCTTCCAGAATTCCAGAGGGTGGGCTGCACCCCAGCAAAGGCCACTGGGATACTTGGTAAGCTATGACCATGGCTAAAATAGGCTCCTCCCTTTTAACTTTTCAAACCATTTTTTTTTTTCCGGGAAGACAGACCTCATGTTGCTCCCCGAGGACCACACTGAACTCCTTAAAGATGGCGATCAAGATTATGGCCTCTCATTTATCTAAGAACTTTGGGAGGGCACAGATTCAATCCAGCTATCCTGGTGGTACACCACCCCCTGAACAGACTCAGCTGCACAACAGACTGACATTCTCAGAGGTTAGCTAAGGTTTGCCCTCACGTACCCATCGGGTCAGCTTAGACACTCTAGACTCAATACTTCAGGAAAGGATGAGAGGCATCACAGGATAGAAGAGAGATAAAAATGGGATTTAAAAAAAAAAAGCCTTTCATTACAGAAGTGAGTGTGGTGTGTGTGTGTGTGTGTGTGTGTGTGTGTGTGTGTGTGTGTTATGTGTGTGTGGTGTGTGTGTATATGTGTGTGTGTGTGTGTGTGTATGTGTGTGTGTCTTTATGTGTGTATATGTGTGTGTATGTGGTATATGTGTGTATGTGTGTGTGATGTATGCGTGTGTGTGTCATATGTGTGTCTGTGTGGTGTGTATGTGTGTGTGGTATATGTATGTGTGTGTGTGGTTTGTGTGTGGTGTGTGTGTGTGTATGTGTGATTGTGAGTATAAGCCTAAGCTTGCTATCGTGTACATCTGGAGGTCATAGGACAACTTTGGGGATTCCAGTCCCTTCTTCTATCATGTAGAGGCCTGGGGATCAAACTCAGATCCTCAGACTTGGCAGCAAACCCCTTTATTCTTAAGCCATCTTGCTGATCCAAGTGTAGTCGTTGGAAGGCCAAATTCCCTTAGTGCTCTTAGGTCACAGTTTGCCTTTCATTCCTGGGGTTAACTGTGTGGTGACACAGAGCAAGGAAAGTCATATCAGGAGTGTCTGCAAAGCCAGCACAATGCCAGGAAATCTCAGGGTCCTTAGAATCAGGCTAGGGACAGCTGTGTATCAACTCAGAGTCACCTCAGAAAATCTGTTCAAGCCCCGTGATGGTGGCAGAAAGAGGTAGGATCAGAGAGAGGAGCGTTAGAGTGACCTCCATATTTCTATCCTTATGCCGGGGTCTCTCAAGTGGACACAGTGTGTTATTTAAAGAGATAACAACAACGACATCTCTGTCACAGCCGGATCATAATTCACCCTGTTTCCTCCTCAGAGACTCTCTCCACACCCCCAATCTGTCTACTCATTACAGCCCCAAACAGGAATCCAGAGTCATCTATTCCACAGTGGCTGGCAAGGTTGTTCCTCTTCTCCTGCCAGGGCCAGCCCACCTTGGCTGTTTCCCTATAGCAGCCATATATAGGAGGGTGAGAATGTGGTCTTTTTCCAGAAAGCAGGTTGCTTACCTGAGCTGACCTGCTCACTGTATTGCTCCAGCCTAGCTCAGGCCTGGTGATTTATAGGGCCTTTAAGATCTTTCTTCCATATTTAAATACCTTTATGCAGATGCACAGCAGCCACACTGCCGAGGAAAGCTTTTGCAGGGAGGCTCTGTATTATTCACATACAAAAATTCCATTTAAATCTCATTAAGCTCATGACATAAATCCAAACAAACTAGAAAATGCCCTGTTAAGGTGGAAAAGTGACATATGTCTTCCAGTCCCTTGGCAAAATAACAAAGAATTTTTTTAAAAAAGAAAAAGGTGGTGGGGAGAAATGATGGCGGTACTTTCCAGTTGGGGCAACCTGGAGACGGACACATCTGTTTCTTTTCTGCCTCTAACTGTTGGCCACCTCATGCTTTTATCTCAATAGCATTTAAATGAAGTATTTGTCAGCCACTGTTTCTGGTAATGTGACTATGTGATTCACTGAGGCCAATAGCTGGCTTTCTGGAAACCGAGCAGTGCCCTGGGAATATCATAAGAAGTCTGTCTGCTAACAGCATTTTTTTTTTATTTCCCTCTAGGCATTTCTAGAGGTTCGAGATATAATTTATCTGTCATGTAGTATTAACAATATTCCTTTCAGAGACTTAAAGATTAGCGAGGCCCCTGAGCCACCAAACGCTGAACGCCCTTCATGTTTCCATGGCTCATTCTGTAATCCAGTTTTTCCTGGAAAACAATTATCATAATAGCAGAGGTTTACATGGGCTTTACAACAATACCCCACACTCCTTATGACCATCTCTAATTGCCAATTAGTCTAGATTGTCACTCTGCCGTGTGTTCAGGGTAGAGACTTGGGAACTGGGGAGGAGCTTGTCCCCTTTGACAACTGCGATTATGGGTCTAAGCTCCCTGTTTGATGCAAACTAACCCCAAAATCAGACTGGGGCCATGAGAGACAGATTACTGAGTCATAATCACTTGTGTATCTTCCTAGAGAAAAAACATGGACTGGGGCTTGGCTTTGAGCAGCTGCCAGACTCCTCCAAAGGCTGAACACGGCTTTCTTAAGACCGGGGGAGGTGCAGCTTGTGCAAGTGAACTGAAGTCATTAGCAAGAGTCACAACTTTCCCATTGCACCTGCTACCTTCAGAGACACCACCAGGAAAGTTGGGGTTGCTTCAAGGTCCAGGTCCTGACTCTGCTCTATGACTGTCAAGCAAGCTAGACATGCTAGATTTCCACCTCTCTCCATGCAGGAAAAGTCAAGAGGAGCAGAGATAGAAATGTAGAGAGTGACCACGTAGAATGGTATGGTTCAAACACACACACACACACATGCCCAGTAGGCATCGGTTCACGTTACCGGAATCCCAGTGTTAGCAGGGCTTCCTACCCTAGCCATCCTACCCTCCTTCCTACTTCTCCAGACCACAGATATCCTGGTATTGTCATCAACTGACTGTACACTGTGTTGAGCCTCATGTCCCAGACTGCTGTGATGGTTAGACCAAGGACACATGTTCCACGGCAACCTGCCTGGGTTAGGATGCCATATCTTACTGCAGAACTTTAGCTTCCCCCTTCTGTGACAAGCTATAAAATTGACTTCAAAGGGCCTAGCACATGCACACAGAGTGGATAGGATGGGCTCTGTGGAGGCTCATATCATCATTCCTGATCTCCAATTCTCTCTCGTGGAGGCTGGGGGCTCGGTTTTGCTCACTAGAACACAGCATAGGTTTGGCTGAAGAGTCATTGACAGAAAGAGCCTTCTTTAAAAAAGAAAAAAAATGTTGTTGAGATATCGTTGACATAATATCTTTACATTAAGAATACAATATAAGCCCTAACAAATATCTATATCTATAGGATCATTACTACCTCATAGGGGATAATTTCCTTAAATCCCCACCCCCTCAGGTAATTGCTGCCATGGTTACAGACTTTCTGCCAACATGAATTTGGTTGCACTCTCTAGAATTTTCTACAAATGGGCTTATGCAATGTGGCTTCTTTCACTTATCATGTTTAGATTTATTCCTTTAAAAAAAATAGCAGTATTTTCCTGAGTTGTACCCAACATAAACATTTGAGTTGTTCCAAGGATTTGACTCTAAGAAAATGGGTGCTCAGAACCTTTCCTTACAGTCCTTGCATGCATGTATTTCTCCTTGTCACCTAGGAAATGAACACAGCAATGGAATGGTTGTGTGTCATGTGAAGGTACATGTCAAACTTTTATCTGGGTGCGATGCTGTCACCATGCGTGGGCACACGTGTGGGTGCCTATGGAGGAGGCCAACAGCTAAAGAGGGAATCTCTTCTTCCAACCGTCTTCCAGCTTACTTGTGGGGACAGAGCCTCTCACTGAATCAGGAATTCCCCATTTCCCTTACAGGTAGACTGGCTTACTAGAAAGCCCTCATGAGGGATCTTCCTGTATCCCTCCCCACTTCTGCCCTCCACAGCATGAGAGTGATAGGCACCCGCTGCCACAGCTGCCTTTTACATGGGCGCTGTGGATCTGCATTTAGGTCCTTCTGCTTAAGCAGTAAGTACTACCCACAGAGCAATCTCAGTGGGTTTAACTTTTTTAACCACCAGCAAGAATGCTTTCCAAAGTTGTTGTAGCATCTTACATTGCCGCCAGCAACGAACAAAGATTGTAGGTCCCCCACTTTTACTTGATACAGCCAATCTATTTTTCATTAACTGGTAGGAAGTAGCCTCTCCCTGCAGCTTTTCTTGCATTTTACTGGTGTCTACGGCAACAAGCATTTCCTTCCTGTCCTTATTTGCCATGTATGTGTCTTCTTTGGTAAACTGCTTATTCATATTGCTACCAAACCCAGGCCAGGAAGCACATCCCACATAAAGACCAATAACTGAAGAAAAGTATTGCGGGGGAGACGTTTTCCAGTGGCCAAAGAATGATAATTTCTGAGCACAGCTCTCTCCCTGAAAAGTAACCTAGGCAACTGTTAGCATCATAATTCACACATCAGAGGAGTTATCTTCAGCAATGGCAGAGAAGACTAATGATGTATTATCCAGCTGCATGACCTCCAGAATGAGCGGTCCCGAAGTCAATGAAGAACAAATGAAGCTGGATGGCTTATCTAAGTTTTCCTTGGTAACACTATCAATGGCCTGCTTTTTAATTGGATTGTTTTCTCGGTGTTGAGTTTCTGAGAGTTCTTCGTGTAGGTGGTTTCAGTTTATCGTACATGTTTTGTAAACATTTCCTTCTAAGCTGTGCTGTGTCATTTCATACTGATATGAAAACTCAAAATCAGTGATTTTGATCAATTCAGCTTATGAGTCTGTTGAGCAATGAAGCCTGCCTTTAGAGAGATATCTAAGAACTCTTGGACCAACACGAAAATCATGAATATTTCTTCCTCTTTTGATTTATTTCCAGTTTTCTACCTTTGCTTTCCATGTAGTCTACATTTCATATTGAAGTGTCCCTCCTGGGTACCCTGATATGTCTTCAAGCTCACTGATCTTGGCTTCCTGTTGTCTTTGTAACGTCACGTGGTGATGGTGTGTTATGAGAGTAGAACGGGAGTCATTTTAAGAAGGCAAGGTGCTGTGGTTTGAGTGTGCCACCTGTGGGCTCATTGGTTGGCAGTTTGGTGTCCTGGTCTTGGCAAGCAATACAGAGAGAGAGACCTGTGCCAGGAAGAGCCCAATGGAAGGTCATTACCGGCTCTCCCGCAAGGCTCCTTGTCTCCCTGTCCTGTCATGTGATCTCTCCCTCCCTCTCAAGGCCCTTCACTGTGAGATGGGAACAAAGCCAATGTCTCAACCTCGACTAGGACTAGGAACTGAATAAAGCCAATGTGCTGCTATTTGTATTCATAGCCTCTAAGACTATGAACTAAATAAACTTCTTTTTAAATACAATACCCAGCCCAACATATACCATTATGGTAACAGAAAACAGACAATAACTAACACAAGAGGCATAAAAAAATGTTTCTAGTATGCTTGTGTTTAAGATACTATCAGAGGACGTGGAGTCTTGCAGAGTGAGCCAATGTATGAGAAAATTAATGGAAAATTCTAGATTAAGGCTTGGTCCAAAGAACTATCTCACAAATCAGAATTGGAACAGATAGGGGAGAAAAGACATTTTAGGAAAAGGGCTGAGAAATAGAAGAGAAGATGCTAAGAGATTACTAGATGTTTGGTCTAAAGGGTTTACAGACATGCAGTTGGAAATTTTTGATTCTACAAAAGACAAGTTTAAAGAAATACATAAACATAAGCAAATGAAAAATCATGTAATTATTAACTCCAGGAAAAAAGGGAAGCTATGTGAGACAGAAAATCTAATAATATTGTGCTATATGCTTTACAAATATAAAACACTTACCTATTCATAATAATGTAAAAGCTGTCAGATAATTCACCAAGAATGTGCCACAATTCACTGCAGAGAATGAGTTCCCAAGAGGGCATTGTAGACAAGCTAATCCCTCAACTATCATTGGAGAAGAGTAAGGGCTATGAGCACAGTTAAATTAAAAAAGCAACACAGGAATAACTCCCTGAAATATAGGGCTGGGTAGAGCTCAGTGGCAAGGCCCTGCTTTTGATCCCCAGTGACAAATGGCAACAACCAGTCATTGTTAACAAGGAGAAAATCAGAAGTAGTCCTTTCAAGGGTATCAGAGGGGACAGGGAAGGGGACTGAACCCAAGGGTTCCTGATGGGATGGAGACATAAGGAAATGGAAAATATTTTCAGTTTATTATATATGTATTTTATCATGATGGTTTTAAATCTTTGATATTTTCTAAAGGGTTAAGCTGCTTTTCTTAGTGAGTTCCTCAGAGCTAGACCCCCCAGGCTAAAGAAAATCCGCAGGAAGACATGGCCACCCAGAGAGAGGGCATTTAAACAGCTAGGCTATCTGTTTGGGTGGTAGGAGCATCCCCATTCCATCCCCTGTCCTATGGCTTTGACTGTCTTTCCCATCTGCCCAATCTTCCCTTACACATCCCCTGCCCCCAGTCCCTAAGAGGCCGCTCTATCTAATGTTGAAACAGATTCCAACTTTCAAAGAGAACGTTAGGCCTTTGACAGGATCAAATAGGAAACTGAGTGGAAGTCAGGGGACCCCACATTGTAGTCACAGTGTAAACTAAGCAGTGTGACCAGCCGCGGCCTGGCTGCTGCAGATGGGGCCCCATTCTCCCAGGGTTGCTGAGCCTGATCAGCAGGGACTGCATGAGTGAAGTCGCCTTGGTCTTCTCTGGCCATTCTGTTGGGGGGAGGAGGGGGACAGCATTGGTGAAAACAGCCCCGCTCAGACAATGCAGCAGCTGCCTTGCCTAAGAATAGAATACCGGGTTTGATTTGAATTAGCCATTTGAAACAAGAGCGAAACAGCTCCAAGAGCAGCGCCATCTGTTTTCCTTTAAGGCTTGGTCATAAATAACAAGATGAAAATACATTTCCTGCTCTGGATTTGTGACCTGAGCTGCCTCCCACCCTGTTGTCACTGACCACGTCTGCTTTAAGTGCATGTGACATTAATGGGGCAGCTGTTGGCCGTGAGGCGGATGGACGTTGTGGTTGTATGGGATCAGGTTGTTGGTTTTCTTCCGTTTAACGTCTCTGCTCATAGCAGCTCCGTTATTTCACCCTCGTTTGTTAAGCTGAGAGATATAAATGAAGCGTTCTTGCATACCGTTTGATAACAGCAGCGCACACATCAAATCCCTCACCAGCAGAGTGATCAAAAAGCACAGCTGATGGGTGACCCTCTGCAGGAGGAGGCTGCTGCCCAAGCGGAGGTCAAGGCAGTGAGGGAAGAGGAGCACATGCAGCCACCTACTGCTCAGCACACACAGAACTGGTAAACCTGGGGAGGTGAGGGAAGAAAGGAGGGAGGGAGAAGACCAGCAGGGCTTGGGAGATTGCTCAGCCCATAAAGTGCCTGCCACACAAGCAGAAGGGTCTGAGTTCAGGTCTCCAACACCTACATCAAATAGCTGGGCTCACACCCGGAATCCCAGATCTGGACAGTTTGGGACAGGAGAATCACTAGTGCTATTTGTCAGTCACGGTAGCTGAATCAGTGATCTCCACCTCAAGAGAAAGACAATATTTCAAAAAAAAATTAGATAAATAAAGAAA
>NC_022034.1:12954496-12975872 GCF_000317375.1 Microtus ochrogaster | reverse complement strand
CATGACTCTCCCACATCTTTCCTAACTCAGCATTCCAGCAACTGTCAGCTGTGATTAACCAGCTCCATCCTCAGTGATCTTTTTCGTTCGCATTTATGCCGCAACATTTTGCTTCTTTGGTAACTCACATGGAAAAGGGCATGTAAGCTGGAGGGCTGTGTACCTGGCCAGCTATATCATCTGCCATTCCATCTCGGGAAGCACTGCAGATGCCAGACGTGCAGACACACACTGTGACAGACATAAAAGAAACTGTACCAAGAGGCAAGCATCCCCACGTACCAGCATACTCTCTGGTTTTTGGCTTTAGTTCTGGGGAAGGAAGCTAGGGCCATGTTCATGCTACCAAGTTCTGGTCCCAAGCTTCATGCCTAACCTACTAGCCTATTCTGTATGGAATGGCTTTGAAGCAAAGGACAGATGTAACAAAGGAAATGTTATAAGACATATCTGCTAGCTAATGAAGGTGTTGCCTTGGAGACCTGGTACAGATGCTGGGTTCCTGGAACAAAGCTAGACACGTGGCAGTGATGGAACTGGAGAGCAGTACAGACTACACTGTCATCAATAAGAAGCTCACGCAGACCTTGGAAAGGTGTTGAGAAGGTGCCTGCGCATTCAGTGTTTAGACTGACATGGATTTTCCTATCCACACTTTTAGCCTAGTCAGACTTGGAGACAAGTTATCAGATTAATGTTTTAAATAATTAAACACTTTTTTAAAAATGTTATTTAAATACAAAGCAATAACAGCAAAACACCAACTTCACTTGTTCTGTGGTCCTCATTCTCCCTCTTTAACTGACCCCTAATGGTTCCTCTCAAGCATCTCACAGTGCCCAGTTCTCACCCATCTCTAGGCACTGAGGTCAAACTGCTTGACTGGCATGGCATAGACCTCACTCCCTCTCCTTGAGTGAGCCCATTCCCAGACAGGGAACATCCAGAATCAGGAAGTGCAAGTATGCTCATCAAAGGGCACATGTGGAGTCATCCTTGGGGACAGTTAGTAGGTATCATTCAAAGGTCTTGAGACTTCACAAGGTGACAGGGTTTGTTGATCCTTTCCAGTCAGTGATGCCTACAGTGTGCTGGCTTGATGTGGGATTCCCCTCTGTATGCTGTGAATACCATTGGTTAATAAAGAACTGTTTTGACCAGTGATAGGGTGAAAGAATAGAGCTAAGTGGGGAAAACTAAACTGAATGCTGGGAATAAGGAGGTGGGGTCAGAGAGAAGCCATGTAGCCCCAGTGGAGCCAGATGGAATTTTACCAGGTAAACCACTGCCTTGTGGTGATACCCAGATTAATAGTAACAGGTTAAATTAATATGTAAGAGTTAGCCAATACAAAACTAGAGCTAATGGGCCAAACAGTGATTTAATTAATATAGTTTCTGTGTGATTATTTCTGGTTTGAGTGGCTGGAATCAACAAGCAGACTTCCTCCAACATTGGCCCTGGGTCCCTGACATGCCTGCTCCTGACAGACATCTAACCTTTGCTGGAAACCATGCAAAATCACTAACTGAAATCATTGTTTTCAGAAAATCACTTATAAACCTGCCATGCATTGCTCTCATCACTCTGAATCAGACACATGATTATTGTTTGTACCTCTATTTTGATATTCCTCATGGCTGGAATTTTCCTGCACATGTATTTCAAAACAATATTCACAGTAATTATAACCTATGTTGTTCCATTTCTAGGAATTACACCAGGTGTTTTGCAGGCTCACCAACAGCCCGTAGGTAGTAGGTGCTGTCATCCCATTTTACCAAAGAGAGTGAAAACTAAGAAATAGCAAGATCTAGGTTACCCATCTGTTATGTGGGGAACTGTGGCTCAGTTCTGAGTCTGCATAGAACCCCTATGCCAGGGACTCTTCTAGGATGCTATGCGTTGTATAAGATCAGTCATTACTGAGAATCAGGGGCTCTGTGGCACTTCTCCACATCAGACATGTGACTGGGCTCTACATGTATTTGTTGATTAGGTGTCTGCTGAAACTACTCTACAAGTATCAACCAAACAAACTGGATACAAATTCAGGAGGCTTGTCAAATCAGGTATATAATACTGCCCCTCTCTTCTCTTTAAAAAAAAGTCTTTAAATTTTTTACTAAAGGAAAAATCTATACCTTCTAATTCTAGAAAAGTTTTTAAGTCCTTACTCAAACATGTTGGAACCCATGGCCACTTATTGGCATAATTAATAAAGGGCAGACATCTTGAATGGAAACAACTCAAGGGTTCCCATGAATGAGATAAGCCATGTCAATTGCTGTCTTCAATTGTCTGGTGTGTGGAACACACCCTGTTGTTGTTAGGCACCTTTCATCTTATTACCTGCTAAATGAAGCCTTAGGCTGATCATTTCACTGTTTTGTTGTTGTTTGATTTTGCATTGAGACAGGATCTTGTGGAGCCCAGACTAACCTCATGCTCCTGATGACCTCTGCATCAATTCTTTTCTTGTTACAGTGAAAAAAGAAAAAAATAAACATGACCAAAGCAACTTACAGAAGGAAGACTTCATTCGGGCTTGTGGTTTCAGAAAGGGTCCAGTGTGGCTTCAATCACCAGGCGTGGAGGCAAGAGATCATTTCTCGACTCTGAGCTTGAAGCAGAGTGCAGGGTTCTCAAAACCTGCTCCAGTGCCATCCTTCCTGCAGCAAGGCCACTCCTCCAGAACTTCCCCAAACAGCACAGCTGAGGACCAATGGCCCAAATGCCTGAGCCAATGGAACACATTTCTCACCCAAGCCACCACAACCTACAACTTCTTATCCTCTTGCTCCACCTCCAGGTGCTGTAAATATACTCCTGGGCCCCCACATTCTGTTTTATGTAGTGCTTGAACCCAGGATTTCATGCAGACTAGGAAAGCACTCTACAAACTGAGGTACATCCTATGGTAGTTTGAAAGAAAATGGCCTGCAGAAGGGAGTGCTACTATTAGGAGGTGTGGCCTTGTTGGAGGAAGTACTTCACTGTGGGGGTGGGCTTTGAGTTTTCCTATGCTCAAGCTACTTCCAGTGTCACAGTCTACTTCCCTTTGCCTGCATGGCAACATGTAGCAGCTTTTTCCTCAAGCACAATGTCTGTCTGCATTTTGCCATATCCTGATGGAGGAGAGTCTTTTGTTTTGTGTTAATTTCATTGGTTAAGTAAAGAGACTGCCTTGGCCCTTTAATAGGACAGAAAATTAGGTAGGCAGAGTAAACAGAACAGAATGCTGGGAGAAAGAAGCCGAGTCAGTCGGTCACCATGATTCTCCCACCTGACACAGACGCAGGTTAAGATCTTCCCTGGTAAGCCACCTCGTGGTGCTACACACATTATTAGAAATGGGTTAAAGCAAAATGTGAGAGTTAGCCAGTAAGAGGCTAGAACTAATGGGCTAAGCAGTGGTTAAAAGAATATAGTTTCCATGTAATTATTCTGGGGTTAAGATAGCCGGGTGGCGGGACAGGCCAGCAGCTCATATAACAATGTCCCACCAATGTGATAATGAACTGAACTGTAAATCACCCCTATTAAATGGTTTCCTTTATAAGACTTGCCATGGTCTCTTCACAGTGACAGAAATCCTAAGACACCTTCCTACCCTCAATGTTTATTTTTACATAAAAAATATTCTGTGAATCCTCTCAACCCTTTATAGATTCTCATTCAGTTGTTCTCACAACCCTTAATTAATGGTTTTCTCCTCGTCTTGTATATCAGGGAACTGAAAGCCAAAATGATGCAAGCATTTTTCAAAGTCAATTCCTCACCCACCTTGGTGTGGGACAATTCTGTATTCTGTCAATTATGTTTTAAATAAATGCTGGTTGGCCAGTAGCTAGGCAGGAAGTATAGGCAGGACAACCAGACAGGAAGTAGAGGTGGGGCAACAAGAACAGGAGAATTCTGGGAAGAAGGAAGCTCTCTCTGTAGTCCTGCCCAGACACAGGAGAAGGAAGATGTGACCTGCCCTGCCAAAATAGGTACTGAACCATGTGGCTAACATAGATAAAAATAATGGATTAATATAAGTTATAAGAATTAAAAGAAGCCTGAGCTAAGGAGCCAATCAGTTTATAACTAATATAGACTTCTTTGTGATTCTTTGGGACCTAATGACTGTGGGAACTGGGCAGGACAGAAACTCCAACAAGCAGGCCCTCATGTTACACCGCCTCTCATTCATTTGCATCATCTTTACATGGATTAAGCTGTCAACTACAATAATGTTGCTATAGAGCTCTGCTCTCTACATTCCCCCGCCTGTTACTACCCCATGCTCCACCCACCTACACTCTGTGCTGAGCTCTCCCACCACGGATTTGACCCAGGCTCTCTCTAATCCCGCGTCTTCCCTCTGTACTGCACTTAACACACACCAACCCAAGCGTTCCATCTGAGTCCTGCAACCAAGAGAGAAGCTATATTTTGCTGTTGATATTTTTTTCTTCTGTGACACCATCCTTGACAGGGCAGGTGTTAATGAGTTGGTACATTCACTGGTTATTATAAACTTATTACATTTGAGTTTTAGATTGGGTTAAAGAAGTCACAGAATTGAGAAGAAACATTCTTCCTGATCATTTCTGGGGACATCAATATAATCGGTACATATTATGACAGTAATAGTTATTCTTTACCATATGATCATGACTCTTTCTCTGATGAAGATTTTCTGCCTATTTCCCTGGCACAGTAAGGACCACCTGATCTTCACAGTCAGTTTTTGCCTGGCTTGGCCCATCTTAACACCTAAACGGGTCTTCTATTATTGGTAAAAGGAAATGAGCACAGTTACATGCAATGGCTACTTTTAAAGATAAAAGAAAAGTGAGGGTTAAGGAAAGGATTTCAAAGTTAATTTACCAAAATCCAACTCCATCCTTGCCCTATGCAGCTTGAAAGGAGGCACTAATTACAAAAGGATTAACATTGTTCTCCATGGTAACAATGGAGTCTTCTGTCAGTGGAAGGTGATGGCAATATTTGCATTTATCCAGGAGCATGGGATCCACAGATTATGAGCAAAGTCTTAACGTTCTTCTCAAATAAAGTGAAGTTCTCTCAGTAAAGACAAGGGCTGTCTTTCATAGACTAAAGAGAACTGAACCATTTGGAAACCAGCAAGTCCTTACTCAATGCTCTGCCCGAGTAAAGGCGCTGTGAATGTGTTGGCTGGCGGGATTTATTCTGCTGGCAAGGAAACTGGCTTCCCTGCATGGACAAATGATTCCAATAACGCTGTCCAAGAAAGCAAAAGAAATTTTCTTATTATTCTGCGCTATACACTCAGCCTTCCCCCTTGCTGCTGCCCACTCAGATGACTGTCAAGTTTCAGCGTGAATGCAATGGCTCAGTGAGAGAGTCATAAATAAACACGATTTCTGTCCCTGAATGATTCAACATGTTGAGCCCATGTTGAACTAGAGAATACCATTAGCATGGTCAATTTTAGTTGTAAACAGAGTTAATGTTTTTCTTCCTTAACTAAATTCTGACACCAGCTTAACTGACTGTGCCTTGAAATAGGGTCCGGCACTTTTTGTGGAATGCTGTGACTCTTTATAAAACACAGTAAACATCGAGATGCTAGGGCCAGCAAAAAAAGAAGAAAAGGATTTCTGATTAGCACTACAACCTTGGTGGAATTTTTCTCTTCCTTTCAAGTTTGTTCCCTTATCCCATCTAGGTCAAGGTTGCAGGGGCATAAGGAGCCTTTTACATGCTGATAACCTTGAAAGATGAATGGAAGACCATCTAAGCCCTTTCTTTAAAGGTTCATTTTTTTTCTCTCCAGAAAAGAACATTTGATTGAAAATAAAAGAGAGTTGTCAAAAGTGCTAAATTCCACCACATTTCCAGGTAGAATGGTGACCTTCCCCTCAGACACGTTTCCTCGGGTGTGAGGTCCGAGGTGACAGGAGGGCATTACGGCACCATTTTGTAGTTTTGACAGAGCAGGAACAGTGCTAACTGACTCCTATTATTGTCAACTTCCTGGTCACATCCATGATACCTGCTATTTACCGCAAGGCAGAAAAGGTCCCCCAGATGTAATTAAGGTCACTAATCAGTTGACCCTGAATTAATCAAAAGCACGACAATGTGCGAGGTCCCAGTTAATCACATTCCAGCTTTAAAGGCAGGGAGCTTGCACACTTGCTGCAGGGAGAGAAACTAAGCGATCGGCAAGCTGATCACAGTTCTCTGCGGCTGATACAGGGGTGCACAACATGACCACGTAGACTTGGAGGAAAAGGGCTCCTTGGACAACAAAGAGCAAAGCAAAGAAATCTTACTTGACATTTCAAGGACCTGAGTTCTACCCATAAGCTGAACGAAATGGAAACAAATGTTTACGAGAACCTTCAGGTCTAGCAAGCTGACCCCTTCCAGTTGGTGGTGCAAGCAGAGAACCCAGTTGCAGGGACCCAGATGTTTGGATTGGAGGAGCCTTAAGATATGACAGAAGAGTCTTCCTCCTCTTAACAGCTGTAGAGACGCAGCACAGAACAATAAAATGTGAACACACCTTGAGAGAACTGAAAACTGTCTCTAGAGGTTTTTAAAGTTCTGCCCAAAGCTCTTTCCCAGAGCTGAGGACGCAGCTCAGTGGACAGAGCTCTTGCCAAATATGTGCGGACCCTGGATTTCATCCCCAGCTCTGCATACAGAGTGAGGTGGTGCCCACTCCTAATCCCAGCTTTGCAGAAATGGATGCAGGACAGTCGCTACAGGGGAGTGCAGGGCTAGCCTGAGCTACGTAAGACCCGGTTTCAAAATAATAAGTACGTAAACAAACTTTCTTGAACCAGATTACACTCATTGATTGCTAAATCTATCTTTTACTTTCTACTGCTTTGTTCACAAATCTTCTAGAATTCTCCTCTTCGATTCCATCAAGTCCTTTGAAACCAACTAAAACCTCATAGATGAAAAGGCCTTCCACAGCCTGTAATTTTTGTCTCCAAAATCAAGTACTTCTCACGTGCATAATTCATTAACAATTAATCTTGTGGCACTTTGCGGAACCTTTCCCTACAAGGTCTAAATCCTTATTTTATTGCTACTTATTTCCTCTTGATTAGCAGGACTCAGGAAAGAAAGGGCTAAATTTAGACCCCACTCTACCCAGTCCAAGCCTTGTACATCATAGGCACCCATCAAACATTTCGTTCATTTGTTTTGTTCTAAAGTATTGCTCTTCAATGTTAATGATACGAAGTGACACCCAAAGTCCAAGGCAAGCCTCATTAGCCTAGCAGTGGGAATCTCAACGGTGACCCGACCAGCATTCCACTTGGCCTTTAACTACCATGAACCCTGAACACACTTAAACTGTCAAAATTAAAAACGTAACTGCAAAAACAAGATAATCGCAGAAAATAATTTTTCCCAATTGATTTGTATGACTTTCAATGACATTGTTAGCACCAACTTCTTCCCCAAACTGCCAACTTCTATAGCAAGAGACACTCTTGCGTGTATGATAATTCACAATGAATATACTACTCACACGAGCGTGCACAAGAACAGAAGATATCAGGAGTACTGAACCAAGTATTTTTAACAATTAAAAACGATCAACAAATCAGGCAGGTAGAAATAAAGACACAGAGTTATCTCTAGGGAGGCAGGCCATGCAGATTTGACATAATCCCTTGAAATACAAGCAGGATTACAATCCCAGGTAAAATATCCACTAAACTCAACGGATCTGTTTTAAACTTGTAAGGAAAATCAGGAAGAATACAATTTGAAAAAAAATAATGAAAGTCTACTTGGCCACAGATCATGCCTGCCTTCTGATGCTACCACTCCACCTCAGAGCAACATACTACGACATACCATCCCCCCACTGTCAGAAAACTGAACCTGAATCTTACCCCTAGAGCTATGATTTCTTTCTTTCTCAAATGAAAACATAAGATAAAAATGAATTTTACATGAATGTCATGTGGGCTTGTGAGTATATATGTGTAAGTGTAAGTTTATGAGTATGTGTGAATGCAAGTGTAAAAGACTTTGTGTGTGTGTGTGTGTGTGTGTGTGTGTGTGTGTGTGTGTGTGTGTGTGTCTGTCTGTCTGTCTGTCCTGAGGGTTGGCTGAGACTCTGCCTGTTAGTTTGTTTATTCTTCTGCATTAGGCAGGCCTATACTTAATCCTTCCTTGATGGGGAAATTGCTGTCATTTTTAGACTTTCAGAGTAGATTTCTTGGGCTCACTAAAGTAGTTAATAACTTCACATATTATCTAGCCCAAATCCTTCACTCAATATTTAAAAGTGACTTCTGCTTCTCTGACATTCACTGGATGGGGAAGGGTATTGCTGTCTTCCGTGTAAGAACTTCTTGGATGCTAATACTCACAGACTCAGCTCTGTCTCCTAATAGAACATTCCAGGGCTACCATGGTTCCTTGGTTAAATTTTCTGCAACTTCTGGTCTCCTTTATCTATGAACTTCAGGAATGAGTTGCCAGCTAGATACACGTTTAATCTCCCAACACTGAAGTTAGTGTTAATTCTTAAATTTTATACTTCGGGGGACTGTTCAGGGTCATATCTCATGAATACTTAATGAAATAAATAATGCTAGGCTCTCCCTACTCTTACAAATAATTTCACAAATATTATAATGTTGAAATGAGTATTCATTTTAAATCTAAGATATGGAATTAAAGAAAGAAGATCAATATAAAATGACTGAACATAAGTATATCACGATGTTACAGCAAATGTCTCCATAACACTAGGACTGGGGCTGATATGATCTGTCATTTTTACTCTTCTATATTTTCAGGGAGGATCTGTCACATGTCACATGGGAAGAAAGATGAGTAATACTGTCACAGTTTGCTGACAACTGCCCTAGTTTTAACATTAAAAGGCGTTCATCCCAAGGAAACCTCCATACCCAAAGGAAGATGAAGCAAAGTGTTAGTCTAAAAGCTCTTAATAAATAAAAAATTGGGAGTCAAATATTGAAATAAGAACCTGGAAGATCAGAGAACTGGGAGCAGCCACCAGTTGTTTCCTAGCTCTCTCCTTCCTCGGTCCAAAAGGCCTGAGATTGAGATCCTGTCTCTGCCTACCTAATCACTTTCTGTCTATCTATCTCCAAACATCTATAGTTACTACACTCTCACTCCAAGCAAGCTTTATTTTTCAGAACACAAACTAGCAGCTCTTTAGGCCTTCCCGGGGACTCTAGCACCAGATTGGAGATGCTGAGACATCAGGTCTTATGGACGGAACAAGTATCAGATCTTCAGCCTTTCCACTGGGAGGTAGCCATTGCTAGACTACTCAGACCCCAACCTATAAACCATTCTTATATATCAATGTATAATGACTCATAAATCTGTGTGTGTGTGTTTTCATTCTATCAGTTCTCTTCCTTTCAAGAACCCTGACTATACAAGTAGATATCCAAGATGCTTCCCTGGCTATTGAAAGTGAAAGTAGAACCCAAGTCACTCTTTTTCAAAGCTAGAAAACACAAATGCCCTCCTTGGGGGCTCTCAAGGATTCTTAAATCAAAAGGAAGGACCCAAAGGTAAAGAAGGAATAATTCTTTCTTTAAACACTTTCTTTGTCACCAACATAGGTACTTTGCAGGTTGAGGCTCACTGTACAAGATCATATAGGTTTGATATGAGCAGAAATTCCAAGTTTGTTTGGCCTGTTTAGTTACTTCTGTATTTATATTCCAAACAATACAAAAACACAGCAACAAAACGAGACAAAAATTACCCACCATTGCTCTTGCTGGAACCATGTTTGAGAGCTAATAAATCAAGGTGCAAGCATGATTTCTGTTCAGCAGATTGACTCTAGAACCTTCTGTCACTTTCTATTTATTGAACCAGCCCTGGGCAAAGCTATGTGGCTATGGCCAAAGACTACCTTTCCCTCAACAGGAAGTTAGCGACTGTCCCAGGACCCTTTGCTATATGTAGTGTCCACACCTCTGTCTAAGAGTGCTCTGTGGCCATAGCAGGTCCATACAACAGTGGGCTGGGATTTTTTGAGTGAGATCCATGAAGTTCAGAGAAATCTACTTGTTGAACTCCAAGACTCTACTTGCCTCTGAATAGCAGTCATGGGTATACCTACCTCAGAGAGCATGCAGGCAACTTGCCTAGAAGAGTGCAATGTGTGAGTGTGCAAGATATGTGTGTAAGCAGACATACAATCCAAAAGGCAGCCTTGATTACCATCTTCTGCACATGAAAACCAGCTTTGGTCATCATTATGGACTACTGAACACACACTGGGGACCTCAGGCTAGACTAAATATGAGTAGATAAATAAGAGGTCGTCTCTTGTCCCAAGAATTGACAGCCTATGGAATGGACTTGGCTAAGCAGATCACTTCAGTACAGCTCACTTGGAATCCCAAGACTATGAATAAAACAAATAGACTGTGAGTTCCCTGGAATCTAACATTGGAGCTCATACACACAGGGCTGGTAATGTTGAAACTCAAGTTTTTCAGTTGTAATTATTAATTTTTTGATTTGAAAAGAGTACATCTGCGCGCATTAGAACAAAGAAACAAATGAAAACCATTTGTGACCCCAGTATGAAGAGATAAGCAGTTTTGATACATCATATCCTCCCAGAACTGATTACATAAACACATATGAAATACATGTGTCTTATAACCAAGTTTATATAATCTGATTTTCCCTTAAAGTATGTCATAAACTATTTAATTTGAAAAAAAAATCAAGTGCAAGGATGAGGAGATAACTCAGTCAGGAAAGTGCTGACTATGTAAACATGAGTTTGAATCCCTGACTCCACATAAAAAAGATCCAGGTATGGTGTACAAGCTTGTAATTCCAGTTCTTATGAATTGGAAACATGTGGGTCCCTGGGCTGCCATGTCCAGTCAACCTAGCCTACTTGGTAAACTCTGGACCAATGAGAGACCCTGTCTCAAAAAAAAAAAAATAAAAGAGGCAGATGGCTTCCCAAGAAAGCAAGTCAGATGTTGACCTCTGTTCTTCATATGCATATGCACACACACATACGTGGGCACCTGCATCTATGTGTGTAGCCACAAAAGCACAGGTGTGAGCACACACATACAAAATATAATAAAATAACAAACTAAGTACAACTTTTTAAGAGGTGTCATGATATTCTATCAAATGCATACATGTGATTTTCTAACCTGAAAATCTTTAAGTATTTCCCACTGGGTTTTGTTGAATATGTCTTCGATGAAAGATTTAAGAGGTGAAATATCTTGAGTTGATGATGAAGAAACGATACAGGCAGTGTGGGAGACTGAGCCCAGTGAGAAGCAGTCCGAAACCACCAGTGTTCTTCCTAGAAACTTGGAAGATCTGAATTAAGGTGGAACTGGTCAGAAAAGGGAAGAACCAGCCTGTGGTATCTATAAGTTTAAATTAGAGATGGCTGCCTGTGGGTAGGCAGGGTTGGGATGGTCCTTGCCTGTACTGGGGCCTTTAAAAAGTTCTTAATGCTTATTCATCGTGGGAGAAAAAACTTAGAGAATACAACACACGAGTTCATCTCCAGACACCTTGAAATAGAAATATATGTGCCACCTGTGATATGTGACAATTCATCTCTGACAAAACTCTTCATTGAGTTGTAGCTCCAGCAAAGGCCTCAAAAAGGAAGAAGAGGATCCAAGCAGTATATGTGTGCAGTTCACAGCTGAAGACTGAAACCTACAGTGCCAAACAGAGGAACCATCCTGGGGAGGCTGAGATGGACCTGGGAACACTCTGACAGGGTGACAGGGATATGGGGAGAAAATGACTGAGGAAAAGAGCCTTGCATGGTGTTTCACGTTTGCTGCCTAAGGACTAGGGAAACCTCTCAGGTCTTGTTAGATTCTCTGTAGACAAGACCCTACCCCGATGACCACCACTGATAACATAACATGAAGATACAGTATTGCCATTGTCACCACAATAACCAAAATTGGTGATAGAAGACATTTAAAAATCAGAAAAGTTTACTTTACAGTTTGGGGGATGCAGCCCATAGTTGCTGGAAAGCATCACGGAGGTAGGAGTGAGGGATAGAGGAGAGTTATTCATATCACTATGGACAACGAAACATCAATGGGAAAAGGTCTAGGTGAAAAGTATAGCCTCAAGTGTCAACTCCAGGTAGGCCCCACCTCCCAGCATTCCCAGACCCTCCCAAAATGTCACCACCAACTGGACCGTGAGCCTGTGGGGACATTTCAGGTTTAAGCCATAACAAACCCTGTCTCTGGGATTGTTTCTCAGAAGTTATCTACCCTGTTTTAAGAGACTGCCTCTCATTAAGGTAGAGGCTAGGCTGGCAAACATCAGTGATAAAGGCTTGGATCTCAGGAACAAACACCAGAGCACCCTAGGAAACACTCAGGACATGGAAGCACTGCCTAAAATAGGGGTAAAGGGCATGTACTGTCAAGTAAATTAATTGGCAAGTAAACATCTGAACCCCACTCTTCACTATTGACTGAGGTTTCTGTCCCGTCCAATCCCACAGCCATTCAGTCTCAAAAAGCACACAGAGGTCTACATTAATCATAAACTGGTTGGTCTATTAACTCAGCCTTCTTATTACTCTTATAACTTATATTAGCCCACAATTCTTATCTGTGTTAGCCACGTGGCTTGGTACCTTTTTCAGCAAGGCATTCTCATTTTGCTTCCTCTGCATCTGGGTGACCCACTGCAGACTAACATTTTCCTCTTCCCAGAATTCTCATTGCCCCACCTCTACTTCCTGCTTGGTCACCCCACCTATACTTCCTGCCTGGCTACTAGCCAATCAGTGTTTATTTAAAATATAAGTGACAGGGTACAGACCATTGTCCCACAGCACTGGCTAACAGAGATGAGAATTGTCTGGCTAACACAGACAAGAATTATGGGCTAATATAAGTTATAAGAGTTAATAAGAAGCCTGCGCTAATAGGCCAATCAATTTATACTTAATGTAGGCCTCTGTGTGTTTATTTGTGACTAAATGGCTGCAGGACCTGGTGGGACAGAAACCTCAGTCAACACTTCACTGCAGGAATTTTTAGAGGGTTAAGAGCATGCATGGATACTATATTCTCCAAGACAAAAACACACTGCGTACCATCTTCCAGACTTCTGTCACTACAGAATTTCCTCTGCAAGAAGCATCTGCTGAAAACTCAGAGATCACCAGCCTCCTGAGAACACAACACAGGGAAACACTGACCCCACAAAACACCAGGCAGGTGCCCTACAGAGCTCCAAGCTCACTTACTTAAGGTAACACAACAAAGCAGCTGATTTAGTTTGTTTGCCACTAAACGAGTCTAATACCAAAGGGCTGAGAATAGTAAAGGCCAGAAGAGCATCAGGGCGATGTTGTCATCCATCCTAGGGACACACACTTTTTGCAGTGTTTTTATAAACCAGAAATCCCACATGAGGATGGGCCAGAGTTGCTGGCTGCTGACCAACTCTGTTCGTTATGCAGCAAGCAGGGCAGGATCTCTTCAAAGCAGCATGAGTAACTTGGGAAAAAAACTCCTGGGAAAACAGAGATGTGGTATTGTGAGAACTCAGAGTCACACAGCTGTGGGAAGCAGATGCCAGGCCGTGGCGGCCAGCAGTGCGCTCAGCGCATCCTGTAACTCCAGCTAGGGAAAGATCTGGGTACCCCAAGCTTGGTGCTATCTCAAGGGTTCTAAGAAACAACCACTCCCAGTGTCTTAAAAGGCACAAATACTCACACAGTCACAACCACCAACGACAATCACTAAAACGGGAGACACAAACAGGCCATAGATGCACAGGCGTGAGGAGACCTTCACCAACTCTAGCCACTTCTGTTTCCTTTTTGTTTTCTTTTGAGGACAGAAAAATAACAGATGAGAAAAAATGTATATCTAAGTTCAAAGAGGTCTTTAAACGAGCAACAAATACAGTCTCAGTGATGAAAAGCATCAAACTATAGTTCAAAGGGCAATGACTGCTTTCTTGGTGGTATATAAAAGAGCAGGGCATTTAGAATCAATTCAAGCTTAAAACTGATGAGATGGATAACTGGCTTTTTATAAATGCATTGTAACTAATTCTCTTTTTCTACCTACAATATCTTATAGCTCTTTCTCACATGGTGAAAACCCCTTCAAATATTCAACTCACTAGCATTACAGTGAAATCATGAGAACTGGCCCATGGGTCCCTTAGTTTCAAAGGTGTCAAATATGTCTGCATTGCTGAAAGTCGCCAGCATGCCATCTCCCAAGCAACAGCTCTTTAACAGGCTCCTTGTTGCATGCCTTCCTCGAGAGTCAGGCTGTGTGCTCCTCCAACTCTCCAGAGACAGTCTAGCCTCTCCCAAGATTTTGTTTTCCTCTGCAATTTCCCCTTTATAGTTAAAGCCAGTGCTGAGGTCATTTGGCCTGAGCTGATCTCAATTACACCCCTCTGACTAAAGCAGCAGTAGGGGTGACATAGCATGGTCACCCTGTTTCATTTTCCCTCTGCAAAACAAAAGAATCAGAGAAGATATTACCTGGGTCTCCAGAGCACAAATATGCTACATATTAAAACCACTTGCAAAAGTGACCACATTTGTAGATAGTTTTGGGTACAAAATGGGTTTATGGCATTAAAAGTAACCACTTGCTCTAATGTTATATAGTAATTCACAGCTTGCAAATTATCAAATAGTGAAACTTCACACATTTATCAAAAAGTCACATCACACATGCCAGCGCCTCCCTGAAAGGCTTGCCCTAAGCTCTCCAGAACTGTAATCTTCAGCCAGAAAACCTAAATTCCTAATGATGGGCGGGTACAAAGAACTAATGTTATCTAAGGCCTTGAGGCTGCAAGGCTGTCAAGGTCAAGCTCACATTCGCTCTGCTAGCTGCTGTGCCCTGGCACAGAATGTGGGCACAGGACATGACAGGTGCTGACCACTCACTTGTCGAATAAATGAGCTGATCATTGGGACTGATGAATGAAAACTCAGAGTCAGAAATTGGGGTTCAACCTGAAGATCTGAAAAGCAAAACAGCTGGCCACTGGCTCTTTCCTCAGCCTCATTCCAAAATGGTGATCTTGCCTCCTGGAATCTCAGAATGAGGCTAGTCTGAGAGCTGTCTTGCCCCATTTTATAGTCCTCTCTAGGGCTGGGATTAAAGGCGTGTACCATCCAATTTCTATGGCAGCTAGTGTGGCTACTGGGATTAAAGGTGTGTGTTACCATAGCCTGGTCTGTAAGGCTGACCAATAGGACTGTTGTACTCTCAGATCTTCAGACAGTCTTTACTTACTAAAATACAATTGAAGTGCCATTGCAGATAAACAGATAATGAGGCCAAACGAGAATTTTCATTACATGTATACATTTACATCGCCAAAAATAAATACTGATTATTTGACTAGCCTATGCTTTCTTCCAGACTTTCCCCTCAAAAGGTAGTGCTGAGGAATATTCCCTTACACTGTGTGAAGATGTATCACTGTAACTGGGGATAAGAGGTCTCCAGGAAGAAGAAAGGCGGAGTCACCAGCCAAAGGCAGAGGAAGCAGGATGTGCAAAAGAGGAGATAAAAGCCCCAAGTCATGTGACAGCATGTAGGTTAGTATAAATGGGTTAAGTTATGAGAGGTAGTTATAAACAAGCCTGAACTAAGACCAAACTTTCATAATTAATAATAAGTCTTCATGCCATGATTTGAGGGCTGTCCAAAAAGCCTGCTGCAGTGTCGTCCTCCGATGTACCAGAACTTGCATTATCATCAGCCTGAGGATAATGGGTGGTTAGTGACTGACATTTGTGGGATGATTTGCAATGCATATGCGTGTGCATATTCTCAATCCTGATGACAAAATAGGCAGCTTAAATTATAGCAAAGTCTCTCTCTCTCCTTCTCTCTGTCCCTCCCTCCCTCCCTCTCTCTCTGTATCTTGAGAGAAATCTTGAAGAAAACATTGACTAGAGAGATGAGCACCAGACTGCAAGATAAATATTCCACTTTAAAAAAAATAACTGGCAGTGGCTTCCCAACAATGGAGGGAATTCATTATTTGAGGGTAGAATATTTATTCTTGATGAAAAAAGGTAAACCCGGCTTCAGGATCTTCCCAATGGAGGAGAGGTGAGCTCTGGGCTGGGCCTCACACTGTGCCATAGATCACATCTCACATGTGCCATGGAGCCTGTGCCCAGACCTTAGGCATGTCTCAGGAGACAGACACCTGCACCACTCTGAGCCCACAACAGAACGGGTCACAGCTGCAACCCAGAAAGACTGAGAAATGAGTAGGAGAGTATCCGGAGAAGCTGGAGAAGCAGGACAGGGCTCGAATCCCAGCACATTTACTGGTTGCAGGCTCCGAGACAAAATGATGAAAATCTACACTTATTGTTCAGGATTTGAGAATGGTGTACCTCAGAATGGGAAGATTAACATAAAAACTGGTTTATAATAATATCACACACACACACATATGTCTCCCTTTATCATTTCCTTTTTTCTCTCTCCCACAACCCTCATGTCATAGATAGCCAAAGGTATCCATTGACCTAATATGGACATTCTACCAGAACAAACATTTCTCCTGTGTCAGCATCTCTATTCAGAAAATATATTGATACAAGAAAAGAAGGATTGAGAGACAATGGGAAGGGACAATGTCATTCTGATTCTCTTCAAACCCTAAGTATCTGAAGCAGGAGACACACATGCATAGATCTCTGTTGTTTTGACTGTATACTTTCCACCATTTATCTGCTATTGATGAACACCAAACTCCGTGTTTTCTGACAGACTGGATAATTCCGTTGGTCACAGGTAGCTGCTGTATGGAGAAGTGGAGAATTGTAGGCTGGTATCATTATTCAAGTCATCACAATAGATGAAGGAGCAAGGAATGAAATCTGTGTATGCTCAGGATGCTACAACCAGCGACCACACACTGTAAAGCTGGGAGGCCATCAGTGAGGAGAGGAGGAGGTAGAAACCCAGAGCCATGTCCTTCAGCTATTCTCACACGAAAAAGCGTACCATCTGCAGTCATTATGTCACTGGGGTTCAGAAGGTGTATGTTTATCAAGAATGTCTGTCCTCCTGGCTTTGCAGAGAGAAGTCAGGCAGAAGAGTAGACTCCTGGGAGAGGTATGGCATGTCCCTCTCCCTACATACGTCATCCCCCTTCCTCTCTTCAGTAGGTGTGTAGGCTAGAGGTTAAACTGAATATCTTCCTGAATAAGTCTCCATCATATTTTTTGAGACACGGTGGTCTTTCATTGAGCCTGAGGCTCACTGGTTCAGGTAGGCCTGCTAGCCAAGAAGTGCTAGAGACCCAACTGTCTCCATGCCTGGAGATACAGATACACACTGTGGCATCCAGTTTTTTATGTAGGTGCTGGAATCTGACTCAGGTCCTCATGCTTGCAGAGTAAGCTCTTCACCGATTGGACCGTCTCCCCAGCTTCAGGGCTGCCCTGGTTTGCTTCAGACTGCTAAGCTGAAGATGGAGCAGCTTTGCAAAGTCTCCTCTGGGGAAAACACAGAGGACTCTCTACTCCTACCTACAGGGTAAATCGAACTCAAACAATTCCCAGTTGTAAAAGTTAGGAGGTTCCCTAGACCTCATCAAGGAGAAATGACAAGTACCCACTCCTGCACAGCCTTACACCTAACAGAGCCATGGCTACTCGTGAGGCCATCAGTAGTTAACACAAGGGAAGTAGAAAACCAAGAGGCAAGTCAGAGAGGAAAGGGACACTGTGGAGCTCAGCATGATCATGATAATTTATGTACATATATATTGCATATATATGTGCTTATTATATGTGTATATACATTTATACATGCATATGTTTTTATCAACCTAAACATGTTTTCTCTGTACTCTCATGATGTGGGTCTCTGCCTACAGTACAACCTATGCATCCAGACAACACAGGAAATCCCCTGGCATGTGCGTTTCATACACCTACCCCAGCTGAGTTTTCGTCACTTCCAGTAAAGATTTGGGATGTTTCTGTTTTCTTTCCTACCAGACATTTTTATTAAATGTTTCTATAATGCAAACGTGTCTTGCATTATATTAACATTTTATATGAAAAGTCCTATCCCATTCTCAAACTACCTGAACATAACGCGCAAAATGCTGGAAGTCGTCAGTGCAGAGAACGGCAGCGTTCGCTCCTGAAGACTAAGACAGGAGGGTGGCGCAAGACTAAACGATGAATAATAACATTTGGAGCGGTGTAAATCAAAAGAACTAAACTACTGTAAAATGCATCATGATGCTTCTCTTCCATTTATTGGAGAAAGCGCTCTACAAAATGAGGGGCTATTGAGTTAAAAATATAAACGGGAGAGCACTTGGGAGGCAGACAAAGAGCTGAGTCCGCAGCTATTACAGCCATCCAACCTGGCTTCTGATAATTAGATAACTGTGATCCAAATAAATAAATAAATAAATAAAGCAGATATATGGAGATATTTTTGGAAGTCACATATTAGAGCACAAAAAATAAAATGAAAGATGTTTTACCAAGTCTAAATACACTTGGCTCTTAGTAAAACATAAGTGATTAAATTTACCCAATTTATTTTTGTTCTGTTTTGATGAATTAAGTTTGATTATTTCCTGTAGCAATTAATTTATCCAAGAGGCCTTTTTCTGCTATTTTAATCCAAGCTAGCATTATACCTAATAAACTCCTAGTCAAGTTCCAGCATTAGATGATAATTTTTAAATTGCATTCTAGGGCTGGGCTGGTGTGATGGCTCAGAGGGTAAGGGAGCATGCAGCCAAGTGTGAGAATCTAGGTTCAATGTCCAGGATACACAGGAAAGGTTCAGCTCCTATGATCACCTTCTGATCTCCACATACATGTGGTGGCTCATCGGCACCCACATACATGTGTGTATGCGTGCACACATACACACAGTTATGAATGAACATAAACTGAATTATATCTGAAATAATGTATGTTCACTCTTGTTTTAAACACAGAGAACAGATGTGTGTGAGCCAGGAAGTAAGTAAAATGTCTGTAAGACTTCTGATTTCAGGTCTAGTTTGTAAGAAACTTGGCAGCCGTCGCTGTGCCAACACCATGTAAACAGCTGAGTGGGCTGAGAAATCCATAGCTCCTTTCAGATCCGTCAGAGAAATGGGGTCATGGAATATATTTCTGCCCAGAAAATTAGTGCGAGAGATGGACAAACACACAGAACAACAATGTACTGGAGCAGAAACCTATCTTGAAGTAGGCAGGCACCCAAGTTCAATCCCTAGGATCCATAAGATGGGAAGAGAGAACCCACTCCTAAAGGATGGCTTTGACTTGCACACACACACCATAGCATAGAAGTACATGTGCAGAGAGAGAGAGAAGGGGGAGAAGGGGAGAGAGCCCTGGTAATGGTAGTCATGGGGATCTCTGGGCTTTTCTGAGTTCTCTCCTCTAATTCTCACACTAAATGTTAGGGGGAAACTCCACATGCTTCAGGAAATGGGGAAATGTGCCTTTTTATTTATTTATTTATTAAAGATTTCTGCCTCCTCCTCACCACCGCCTCCCATTTCCCTCCCCCTCCCCCGATCAAGTCCCCCTCCCTCATCAGCCCAAAGAGCAATCAGGGTTCCCTGACCTGTGGGAAGTCCAAGGACCACCCACTTCCATCCAGGTCTAGTAAGGTGAGCATCCAAACTGCCTAGGCTCCCACAAAGCCAGTACGTGCAGTAGGATTAAAAACCCATTGCCATTTTTCTTGAGTTCTCAGTAGTCCTCATTGTCCGCTATGTTCAGCAAGTCCGGTTTTATCCCATGCTTTTTCAGACTCAGGCCAGCTGGCCTCAGTGGGTTCCCGATAGAACACCCCCTTGTCTCAGTGTGTGGGTGCACCCCTCGGGGTCCTTTCCTTGCTCGTACTCTCTCTCCTTCTGCTCCTGATTTGGACCTTGAGATTTCAGTCCGGTGCTCCAATGTGGGTCTCTGTCTCTGTCTCCTAAAGGGGTACACTCATTCATTGCTGGTGGGAATGCAAACTTGTGCAACCACTCTGGAAAGCAGTGTGGCGGTTTCTCATGAAATGTGCCTTTTTTAGATAATCCAGAGCTCTAGCTTGTTGCAATCTCCCATGTAGGAGAAGAGAATGACCCGAAACTCCATCCCATACTGGCCAACCTATCTTACCTGGGTTGAGGGCAAGGTTTAGAAGCATTCACAAATTTCACAGGCCAGCCAAACAGGCTCAGGGGGGAGGAAAATGAAAATACAATCATGGAATTGTAGCCACTCTCTCCTCTTCCACGCCCCAGCTCTGCATCACTAAAGGCCTGATGACCTCAGCTCTTTGTGCCCACCATATCATGTCTGTCTGCCAACAACAATGGCAAGGCATGCTATAGAGCCCAAACAGTTTGAAGACCTGAAGAAGATGTGTCAGGAATGTCAGGAGATTTAAACTAACCCTGACTAATACTCCGCTATTGTTTAACTTTTATGTTCATTCCAAAATTCATGTGTTGGAGGCTTAGACAACAAACCCAACCATATAGGGAAGTGGAGGCTGATGGGAGGTGCTGAGTTCAAGAGGCCACTGTGCTCATGAATAAATGAATGCAATCACTGAGACTGCAGATAAGTTCACTTTCTTCCACCCTCTGCCACACAAAGAAGCAACAAGCAGGCATCACCAGACACCAGATCCTTGTGCCTGTATCTTAGATTTGCCAGCTTCCAAGACTGAAGAGATTACATGTCTGTTCTTTATAAATGATTCAGTCTCAGGAAGTCTGTGGTAGCGGCACAAAAAGGACTCACATGTGTGTCAAATGCTGTAAGGAATGAAGTAGGCAGCTTGCAAGAGCAGGTGCACAGCAGAAGCAGAGTGAGAGGATTCTGCCGTACCAGGTCAGAAATACTGTGAAAACAACGGAGACTGGGTTTTGATGGATTTACCGGGAGACTGGACACAGAAGTTCTGACCGAGAGACTGTTTCAACCAGAGCTTTCAAGGCAGAAAGTCATGGTGGAGGCGGGGGAGTGGCACAGGGTATCTAAGATGGGTAAGACACCCACAAACTGCTTTATGTACACTGAGGATAACAGAAGGAAAAGAGAAAGAAACTAGCCAAATATTGGTGACAACAATGGCTCATGCATTTCTCAAATGAACGTTAGACACTAAACTACAGACCCAAGACCTTAAGGAATACCAAGAAGGATAGCTACAGTTTTAATGAATGACCCCCAAAAGAGGGTGTGAGGGTGTGTGTGTGTGTGTGTGTGTGTGTGTGTGTGTGTGTGTGCATGCTGAAGGCTTGGTCCCCAAGCCAGTGCCATCAGGAGGTGCTGGAATTT
>NC_022034.1:12944070-12954001 GCF_000317375.1 Microtus ochrogaster | reverse complement strand
AAAAAAAAAAACTTTATATACTTAGAAGCAAGGATAAAATTTACAATCTCTGTGCTCAGAAACCAAGCAAGGAAGGACAGAGAATAGTGAAGCATTCAGGGCTGAGAAAGGAAGCCCCACCAAGACAGAGCCACATGCCCTGAGAAAATGCCCGCTAGTAGTGAAGGAGAAACAAGCCCTCCCAGGCAAAGAGAAACTGAGGAATTAACCACCAGCCCTGTAGTCCCCCAAGAAATGATGGGGTGGATCTGGGAGGATTTGCCGGGAGGGGTGTGAATAGGATCCAAACATAATGTATGAAATTCTCAAAAATGTATAAAATAGGCATTAAAAATAATCTGGTGAAGTGGTACTATACACCTTTAATCCCAGCACTCAGGGGCAGAGGGAGGCAGATCTTTGAGTCCAAGACCAGCCTGCTCTACAGACAAAGTTCCAGAACAGCCAAAACTTCATAAAGAAATGCTTCATCAAAAAACAGTGTATGTGCATGCGTGTGTGCATGTGTGCGTGTGTGTGCGCGCACGTGTGTGTTAAGTCTTATGTTTTGTTATTTTTATTATTACACTTACTTATTTTGTGTGGGGCTCATGCATGCCACACTACTTATAAGGAACCAGCTCTCCTCTTCCACATGTGCCCTGGGACTCAAAATCAGGCCATCCGGCTTAGAAGCAAACACCTTTACCTACTGAGCCAACTCACTGGCCTCAAATCTCAAAATGCTTTGAACATTTTGAAGACAATGAAAAACACAAACACATTGTATCAAAATTTATGAGATGAGGCCAAATCAGTGCTTAAGAAGAGATTATAGACTAAGCAAATTTATTAGAATGTTTCAAAACAATCGGGGTTTCCAGCTAGGGCTGTTGTTATTTTTTTAAACAAGTATGTTCCAACTCCGCAGCCCACAGAGGACAGACAGTGCTCCAAAGACTTGCAACAAAAAGTCAAGCAATCCAGTTTAAAAATGTACAAATGCACTAGGCAGACAGCTCTCCGAAGAAGATACACGAACAGCTAATGAATGCATGAAAAACCGATCTCTAGATTGGCCATATTGAAATGAGCAGGTGTGGCAAAGGCAGAGTGATTAGAGAGAACATTAAAGTGGTTCCTTTAGAAACTGACCATGGAGATAGAGCTCCCAGGCATTGTGCCTCTTCCATTTCTAGGCATACGTCTAAAAGAAACCATCATACCAAATAGATACATTTACACCCATTATGATATTGTTTGCAACAGTTAAAAATGAGATTAGCCTAGGTGTCCATAGCCATAACACAAATCAAGTGTCATTTATGTGCACATTGGAATAGCATTTATCCACAAAGAAGTTAAAATCGTTTTGTATGGATCAGAATGGATGGACCTGGTGCACCGTTAGATGGAAGAAGACAGACGAGGAATGAACAAGTTTCTCCATGTTCCCTTTCCTCTGTAGGAGTCCTTGAAAGTTAACCTGTATGTACCAAGGTAACTCCCAGAGTCCAGGAAGTGGATAAAGGGTAGATGAAGGAGACTACATTTGATCAGTATTCACTGTCTGAACACATGGAAGTTCCACAGTAACCTACACTGATATGTGAAATTAATTCATGTCAATTAAAATGTAAGAGTTTTAAGAAACTAAATTAAATCTCAAAAGAGAAATAAGTATTGACTAGTAAAAGCAGAAATCCATGAAATAAAAAATAGAAATCAACAGAACAAATTTACTAAATACAAACTTGTTGTCTGTAAATACAAAAAAAAAGTTTAAAAAGACTCTAGCCAGGCTATGAGAAAAAGAGAAAAAACACAAAATATTAATACTGCTAATGTAAAGAGAAAATGCTATCAATTTCATGGATACTAAAAGGATCATTAAAAATCATTACCAAGAGCTCAGTAGCCCAAGCATTCACCCACTGAGCCATCTCTCCACTCTCTCTTCCTATTGTAGCTCAGGCTGGCTTCAAATTCTAATCCCTCTTCCTCAGTTTCCTGAGTGCTGGTAGTCTCTCATGAATTTAAATACACTCATTCCGAATGATCCAGCAATTGTGATGCCTAGTATGTACTCAAATCAGTTGAAAATCTATTTTCTCCTCCAGGGGGTGGAAATCTGTGTATACATTTAAAATTTCAAATTCTGAAAGCATTGGAGATTGCTTAAACAGGAAACAAAGCAAGGCTTTGTACATAGGAAGCCAGTGAGGCTATGGGATGTCTAGGCAATGGGATATTACTCAATGCTCAAAGGAACTGAACTGTCAAGCTATGCAAAGACACAGCGGAAATCTCATTTCCTAAACACTAACTACAAGACAGTGATGTGAAGTGGCTTTGTGCTGTGTGGCTCCAGAGACACAGCACTGTAGAGAAGGCTCAACAATGGGGACGGTGAGAAGGTTCACGGTCACTGAGATAAGGAAGTAGGATGACAGGGGGTCTTTAGGGCAAAGGAAGACATTTTTATGACACCAGAATGGCGACAATCCATCATCACCCATTGGCTGGAAATTCCAGGTGGCACACCCCTACAGCCTGCTGTCAGCTATGCGGCTGGGGAGAGAAGGATTGCAATGGACTCTAGAAATAGAGCTGGGGCGGGGGGGGGGTGACTTGAGGAATGCTATCTGTGTGACGGGGTGGAAACCTCTAAGCCCACCGATTGGTTTTGCTGGGAACTTCAAACTGTTCTGAAATTTTAATTTTTTTAAAAAAATGTGTTTAAAATAAATGTGATTCTCTTTTTTTAAAAAAAAATAATTTGTTTTTTTTTTTGCTCCTTCACAGTGGTTAAGTAAAAAAACTTCATTCAGTGTTTTCTCTTTGTTCCCCAGGGCTGTATCAACTGAGGACCACTAACTGGGTGGATTACGGAAGAAGAGCGAATAATCTTCTGATTCTGGAGGCTGGAGAATCAAGATTTAATCTCTAATGGGAGTTGGCTAGTTTTGAAGGTTTTGAGGGAGAATTTGGTCCCTGTCTGTCCCTAGCTTCTGATGATGTGATGGTGACCTTTGATCTTCCAGTATCCACTTTTATTCTCCCTGTGTATGTGTCTCTGTCTTTGAATCTTGACTTTGTATGGGGGCACTCATCACACTGGATCAGGGAACCCACACTACATCATCACATATCTGAAACAACCCAATGTCCAGATACTGGGGACACCTTCTCAGACCCCTAGTATGAGGGATACAGCAAATCGCACCAAGCCACAATGCATCTCCAGGCACCTGATGCTGTGGGTATGTGCTGGGGACTCAAAACACAGCCAAACTGTTGAGAGCATAACAAAGATGGCATGTAGCCACAGAAGCAGCTGATGCAAGGGAAGGTGCTGGAGACGAGAGATACTGCCAGGTTGGGTAGACCACCGCTGGTTTGAAATAGCCTGCTTAAGGGCTGCAGCATCACGCCGAAGCCTCCTGGAACTGTAAGGATTCTGCAGAGACTCGTCTGCTGTGAGTAAAGGAAGCAAGCTTGAATGACTGCTGCTGTCCAGAGAGCTCTGCACTTCCCTTTGGGTGTCTGAGACCTCCAGGAGCCAGGAAGACAGGCCCTGTAAGGAGTTAGAGCCATGTGAGCCTGGAAATACAGCAGTCAAAACAAAAGCGCATCCAAATAATAAATGTGGGCTCTGGGCGAAGGTTTTGGAATCCACAAGAAAAGGCAGAAGGTCGCTTTAGAGAGAGGCTATCCAAGGGTGCCTCACTGAGAGGAATTCTAATCATTCAGCACATGTGTACTGAATCCCAGCCCTACACAAGAGACACCAAAAGACCAGTTCTTTCCCATGTATACCTGATGTGCCCGTTCACAGGAAGAACTACCTAAACCTGACCCAAGGACCCTAAGAAACCAGCCAGCGGTGGTCTACTCTCTGATGCTGTTTTCCTTGACAGATAACTTCCTGTAGCCTCCTTGGGGGAACCCTTCAAATACTATCTAACCTCACTCTCTGGCAAATTGGCCCTTCCCATGCCTAGTCAGCCATGGGGGGAGGAGGGTGGAAGACTGTAAGTCCATGTAACTCAGAACCACTCCCACCCCACCCCCAGTCATCAGAGACATGGGCTTTTGAGGAGGGAGAAAAACAAATGCAATTAAGAAAACTTGTATTGCTCAAATTTCCAATTACATAAATCAATGATACCGTCTTCGATACTGCACGGCGTGCTGTGTATCACTGGGATTTATAGGCTTCGTGACTGATAGAGCAGCTTCCATCCCTATTACATCAGCAGGTTCTGTATCTCTTGGTGTCAGCAAAATAGATAAATAAATAAATAAATAAATACGGTTACTTTTACATTCAAGATAAAATCACATTGTATTTTCAAAGCACATGCCATCTCAAAAAAATTATGCTTAGGTTGGGTTTTTCATATAAATAACTCTCCATCGGGCCATCTATCTGAGGCTGTGGTTTTCTTTCTCCCTCTTCTTTTCATTTATTTTTTAAAGTTGGCTTAACGTGTTCTTTCCCCCCCCTTTTTTTATTGTTTAAATAAAAGAATGAACCTTAAGAGTTCAACTCTAATTGGCTTGAGAAGAAAGGCATATTCTGATGGATGACGTTCCTAAGTGATTGCATTTTAGCATCTAGGCTTTTGATTCTATGATCATAAAGCTTAGGCTCTCATCTGTCATTAGCATGCACACCCTCATCTGTCGCTAGCATGCACATCCATCGTTTAGTGTCTGCGAAGATACTGCAATAACCCATTTGTTTGTTCATCCTTTTATGTGTTCTTGACATTTTTTCTTAAGGATTTATTTTTATTTATGTATGTGTGTACATCTGTGTCTGTGAGAGAGACAGCTGTACGTAGGTGCCTGTGGGAACTCAAAAGAGGGCGTAAGATCCCCTACATTTCTAGGCAGCTACGAATCATCTGATGTGCGTTCTAGGTACTGAGGGCCATCTGAGGCCAGTGTTGACAACTGAACTTGGTTCCTCTGCAAGAACAGCAAGTGCATCTTTCCAATCATTCTCTTTTTTTGTTTAACTTTTTTATTTTCATGGAACTAGGGAATTTTATATTTGGATCCCTAGTTATATTTTTGATCAATACTATTGGCCAGAGCTTAACTAATTAAAATAAATAAATAAACAAACAAACAAATCTCTGGGTGGAGATATGGCTTAGTTGGAAAATGTTCTCCATGCAAGCAAAAGGACCTGAATTCAGATCTCCAGTGCCCATACAAAAAGTGAGGTATAGTAACACATGCCTGTATTCCCAGCATAGAGGAGGCAAGTCAGAGGTCAGAAGAACCCTAGGACTCAGTGGGAGAAAGAGACCTTGCCTCAAAAAAAAAAGGCAACCAAGAAAGACCTCTGACCTCCATCTACATGTGCCTATAGTAAAATCTGCACATACACGTGTAAACACATACACAGAAAAAGTGAAACTTTTCCAAATGTTTCAGGAAAATATCAATACAATAAACAAACATTACAGAAATGAAATAAGAAACCTCCCTTTGAGTTCTATTTCTTTACAGCTAGTGTGGTAAGTTTTAAGGTATTTCTTTCTACTATTTTTCCATACATAATATTTTACAGTAATTCTAGACATTAGGATGTGTTGCTGCACATTATCTGTTAGGGTAGGTTTTTAGTAGCAGTCACTATCTCGGGCAACAATGATTAGCCATAGCCAAGCTTAGGGCATCAGTGCCTTGGTGTAAAAGAAACATGAGACATGTGTCAAGTTTAACATCTCCTTGGAAGGAAAACTACTGCCCAGACCCAGAGGACCCAACAGGTAACCCTAGAGAGGGAGTCTTCATCAAATCTGGGAGGAAGGGAGCCATTTGTTTTTGTTTTTGTTTTTGTTTTTTCACATTTCTTTCTTAGCCACAGTAAACTCCCCAGGGCATCCTCATCTCCTTTTAGTCCAATGAAGCCAAGTGAACAAGTTAACTTGAAACTTGGGATATTCTTGGATCTTACCTTCTCTGTGAGCATACTGGAAAATATGGCCCCAAAGAATCAATGTTGAGGACTAGGTCTAGGGATGGACAGAAAAAAGCAGGATGGTGGCCATGGGAGTAAAACCTCACCCAAGTCTGAGGACCCACTGTGTGCTGTGAAAAGTCAGGGTTCTTATGCTGTGAGCTTCTTGACTCTGCTTTCTTCTCAGGAATTACCCTGTGTCTGAGTCTCCACATGGAAAATCTCAAAGGGTAGGAAAAAAAAGGAAAAGTCCGAACCGGCTGGCTGGGGCCCCAAGAGTCATTCTTCCATAGCATCCAATATGCTTGCTGTCATCCAATAAATCCGTTCACAGCCACCTGGCCTCCCATCAGCATCTCCGTACCAGGTGCAAGGCTCAGATTGATATGGACATTCAATGGAGTGCTAGGACCTGGCAGCCTGACTATTCCAGGCATCTTCAAACTGTGTTCCTTTGAGGAGATTGAAATTGATGCCTTCACACGCTACACATTTCCTAGAGACAGGGTAGGCTGTAGAACTCCAACAAAGTTGACCTGGCTCTCCAGAGCTTATTCCTGAGGACCGGTACCAGAAAGAAGGGCTGTGCACCTGGGATGTGGCTTCATGAATGAAATGCTTTCTCTAACAAGTCGGGCTCAGAGACACAGGCATGTGAAGTTTCAAGGAAGTCATGGATTACCTCATTCTCTTCCGTGGCTGTCAGTGTTTATGTGATGTTTTCCCATTGATGACATGTTGATTCATCTCTGGATGCTAGATCATGCTTAGCCCTTTCCACATAAGAGCCTAGCCTTTGTTATTCTTGAAAACACATGGAAGTCATGTGAGGTTGGAGCCCACCACCAATAGCACACTTCATGGGAAGTTAGCTTCTAAAATGTAGCGTGGTGGAATGTAGCCCTCTAGCAATGTATACTACCCTTTATGAAAAAGAAAGGAAATAATATAAATGCAATGAAGGGAATTGTAAAGAAACTTGGAATAATATCAAACAAGATAACAAGTATAATAAGATGTTTCATAACACCAAAGTGAGATGAGTGCTGTGCAAAAAGCAGTAGTAATTTTGATAAAATATTAAACATATAATTTAGTGATTCTAAATGTTAATAGAGTTGCCTTTTTTGACTTGTTTTTTTGACAACAGTTGTGTTGTTGTGTTTCTTCATGACTTTTTAATCTGGCTCAAAGGCCATGTCATTACAATGATTGTCACTCTGTGATCCAGAACTCCAAAGTTCCTGGAGATTCCAGATTCCCACTTCAAACTATTTCTTCTAGTATACTTCACAAAAATAAACAAAAAACAAACAAAAAAAACCCTTCTTATACCACTGAGGAATTTGTTCAAACACTTTCCACTAGTTTTTTTTGTGGCCTATCAGATAAGATGATCTTCTAGTGGAAAAAAAAAAACACAACAACATTTTTTTTTAATTAAGAAAGCATATGGACTGGGTGTTCGTGATGCACACCTTTAATTCCAGCACTCAGGAGGCAGAAGTAGGTGGATCTCTGTGAGTTCAAGGCCAGCCTGGTCTTCAAGCAACTTCCAGGACAGCTAGGGCTGTTACACAGAGAAACCCTGCCTCAAAAATAAATAAATGAATAAATAAATAAATATTTTTTTTAAAAAAAGAAAGCAAGCATATAGGGTCTGGGGAGAGGCCCCTTTGGTAAAAATGCTCATTTTGTAAGCATGAGGACCTGAGTTCAATCTCAAAAACCCACATGTTTTTTTTAAAGGCCAGGTATGGTGTTCACTTGTAAGAGAAGACCATTCCTTAGGGAAGGTAGATACCTAGTGTTCAGTGTCTGCACATCCTACTCAGTGAGTTCCAGGCTAGCGAGAGAACCTGCCTCAAAATAACAAGGAAGACAGCACCTGAGGAATAACATTGAGGCTGCTCTCTGGCCCCCTGCACACATGTCTGCACTTGCACACATATGAACACATATGATACACACAGGGTTTAGAGCATGTCTACCCAAGCACCTGAAATTAGACGGTTAAAGCGGGACCTTTTGTTTAGCATATAATTCTATGAGTCAAACTGACTAGTTTAATTCAATGATTAATTCTTCTGCTCATCTCATTCTGATTTCTACCTATGATCAGATACCAGTAACCACGGTAAAGAAGGGACAGAGACCGCGCTGTGTCTCTGTCATTGGCCAAGCCTGTTTTTTCTTGTCACACTGACTGAAGCCCAAGGCCATGTGGGAGGAAAGAACTCCAAGGCAGAGATGCTAGGAAGCAGGGGCCAAGAGGCACTTCCTGCAGCCTTCCTCGTGTGACTATGACAGGAAGTGGAAATGGGAACGGGGAGGAAGAGGTGAATCTTTACTATCTTCAGAAGTGGAATCTACAGGACCAGACAGTTGGGCATGGAGAGGGAGGAAATGGGGGAGCAGTGACTGTGGTCCAGGTTGGGGACTTGAGCAACTAGATGAAGATGATGACTAGCAGTAAACAGGAGAGCCCAAATCACCACCCTGTCCTAGCCTGACCGCAGATGTATACAGTAGGGGTTCTCAGAAGAGCGCGGCTGCCAGCTTCACACTTCAAGATACAAAAAGCATTTGTTATGGGACTGAATGTCAAGATATTGAAGGCTTAAACTGATCATTTTTAAATATCTATTTCATTTTCAACATGACCATAAGCCCATTCCATACTGTCATAAATAATGATAAAAAATGGTCTTATGCAAACAGTTGTGTTCTACCACAGAAAGTAGTGAAAGCAATGGTTTTATTTATGGTCTGGGAATCTCTTCACAGTCTAATTTGATGGGATGAAACCTACTTCTATCTGCTCTCCATGTGGTCTGCTTAGGTATTTGCTTTGCTTTGCACCTGTGAAGAGAAGTCAGCCTGACACAGGTGCCCAGTCAGGGAGAGCAGAGCACACTCTAGCCTCTTTATAACTGTGGGCATCTGTGAACCCTCAGCCTGAACTCTACAAGGGATAGCTTCCAAAAGCAGGGTTTTTGAATAGGATTTCACTCCATACAGAGGAGCGTTCTCCTACTTGGTTAGGTTAAAATCCATTTGACTGTTCTCTGCTCTGATGGATCTTTTATTCATACATTGAGAACTCGGAAATTTTAGTTCATTAGTGCACACTCATCCTGTTGTGGGCGTATGTTACATACTAACAAGGAAATACTTGCACTTTAAAATGACCACTGACATCACCAGGCAAGTCTCAGAGCGCTGAGAAGCCGTCATACTCCCCGCAGTGAATGCGCGTTTTTCCAGAAGTCTAATTTTTGCTTGAAAGCTCAGATTTTACCATGGCAGCAACGCTGTCAGTTGTTTTCCTAGAACTGACAGGCTCCCTTCATTCATTTTTAAGAGAGGATGTCTGCCAAATACCCAAGTCTGAAAAAACAGTGTGTCTACCAGACATTTTCAAGTTAAAAAGAATAGTGTTTCATGAGAAAAAAAAAAGCAGCTAGCCTTGCCTAGGGCTCCAGAAGGGGTGCTATCCCTATGAGTCCTGTATTTCTCATAATAGTAAAATGTTGCGCGTTTAAGGCCAAGGTTTCTAATATTCATCATTGCTACATTCTTTAGCAAACAAACACTTCTTTCCCCATCTCCACAGTGTGTGCCTGGCAGAAGAGCCATGCACGTGAGCCTTGTTTGAGGCCACTGCCTTGATGCTGGCTCAGGCTACAGCAGCTTTGTCCTATCGTTGTGTCTAACCATCAGACCGAATACCAGCTCGCTGAAAAGGGCCAGCGACATCTAATGAGTGTTCTAGAAATTTTGTTTGTCTTTTGCCTAAGGTGTTGCCTCTGTTTAAATGGCAGAGGTTCTTGGAAGAACCAACTCGTTCAGTTCCCATTTACATAGATGAAATTTATAGGCTTTACCATATCAATTTGTACCAGTGAGCTTCTCTCTCTCTCTCTCTCTCTCTCTCTCTCTCTCTCTCTCTCTCTCTCTCTCTCTCTCTCT
>NC_022034.1:12940268-12943679 GCF_000317375.1 Microtus ochrogaster | reverse complement strand
CACACTTCAAACTGTCATTTCTGTGACCCTCTGCATGGGTCAACAACTTGCAAATCATTTTATGAAGCAAAAATGAAATTGTTTCCTCTTTCCTCATTTAGGGTTGAAGCTTAGAGCACACACACATACGTGCGCGCACACACACACACACACACACACACACATTCAGGATGCTTAAGACTCTGCTAGATACTCTATCATGATCAAGTTAGCTCATTTCTCTTAGCAAGGTGCACATTCATTGTGGTCCTGATCACTACCAATACTGAGCCTGGAAACCAATTCCAATCAACGTAACAGATTAAGTATGGGCTGAGATGCAGAGAGGAACATGGGATGAGTGATTGATTGGTATGTGCAACCAATCAATAACCCAAGGACTTCTTTTCTCTCATTTCACATGAATTTTAGTCTTCCAAATATAAACACAGGATCTCCATTATCTCTGGGACTGGACTAGAACTAGCCAGCCCACGTACCTCCCCAAGGAACTCCCAGGAAGACTCCCCTTTCAACTCTTAAATTACTGAGTGCTCTCTCCATAGGCCATTGACCTTCTGTCAAACACAACCCCTTCCCCGTAAGTGTAAGTTCTCCATCAGTTGTCTCTCTTGGGACCCTGGTCCTGAGGCTGGTCTCAACATCACTTGAGACTGGTCCCAGCATCACTTGAAAGCATGTTAGTAATGTCATAGCTTGGGCCTTCCCCCAGACCTGCTCCGGATCTGCTTTTCAACAAGATTTGAAAGCAATGGCTAGGCATGCTGTACTTGGAGAAGTGCTATTCGACTCGGTGTGACTTACCTGGGACTGTTGTGAACTTACTCATCGGTCCCCTTACAGATAGACATGTCTTGTTTTTAGCTTTGTTCCACCAGAAAGCATGGTGCACAGTAGATGGTCAATAGTTGCTGGGTAGATGAAGAAATCATAGATAAACATAGGATGGGACTCTGTAGTGGCATTTCATTTGTATAAAAAAAATAATAAAAAAAAAACTTTCCTGAAGATCAGAGAGTAAAACAGCCACACTGGTCAGCCTTACAGACCAGGCAGCAATAATACACACCTTTAATCCCAGTGGCCACATGAGTTGGCCATAGAAACTGGCGCACACCTTTAACCCCAGCCCTGGAGAGGAATATAAGAAGGGAGGAGTCAGCTCTCACACAGTCTCATTCTGAGATTTCTGGAGGCAGAATCACCATTTTAGACTGAGGAAAAAGCCAGTGGCTGCCTGTTTTGCTTTTCTGACCTTCAGGTTGAACCCCAATTTCTGTCTCTGGGTTTTTATTAATCGTGCTACAAGACTCCTTATATTATCTATGAATAATTTCTGAACACAGAATGAAATACTCCATCATTAGGAGTTTTGTTTACCTTCAACAGCAGCAGAAACCTACAAATAAAGCTCAAGATGCCTAATTTTTATCCTTAAAGTTTTTATTCAGTTATTATTACTATGTGTGCACATGACCTGGTGAGATGTGCATATGGAGCTCGGAAGGCAGTGGTGTGGAGTCGGTCCCTTCCTACCACCTTCCTGTGGGCTCTGGGAAGCAAACTTGCCTCACCAGGCCTGTGCTGCAAGTATTTTTACCAGTGAACCATCATGCCAGCACTAAAGGGCCTATTTTTAAATATCTTGTTTATCTTTATCAGTAGCAGCTATACCTTTCTTCAGAACTCTTTATTACCAAGAAATTAAAATGAAATAAAAGAAAACGCATATACCCTAGGAATGAAACCATCAAAATATATGCATACATTTTTAATTAGTCCTTAAATGTTGACCAATGAATCTTTATGACAATTATTGACTGTATAATGTTCCCAGTGGATTAATATCCAGTGGAATCTGCATTTAAATTTCTCTCAATCAATGTTTTCAATTGGTTCATCCTTCCCCCCCTTTCCTTCTCTCTCAAACTCTCTCTCTCTTTTTTTTTTTCCTTTCCAGCAAACAGGCTGTTGTAAGAGCAGTTTGTCATTTTTAAGTCACAAGGATTAGATTCTGACTAATTGGAAGGTTTGCCCATTATTTAAATGAAACTTGTTTGCAATTTCACCACTTGTGTGGATCTAGGAGGCGGCAGACTGGCCCATCAATTTGGTTAGGAAAGAATACGTGACTAAGAAGACTGACAGCATTCTCCCATGGGAGGCTCCCGGCACAGCATTGCTTCCCCTGTATTAATTATCTACCCAGCACTGCCTCCCAATGCTGCACAATCATCTGTCCTGCTTCCAGCTCCAGCACAGCCCTCCTATTTCTAGAGAGTTCGGGTCCCTGGTGGGCATGGGGGTTAAGGGCTATAGTTGCCAAAAGCCTTTCTGGAAGTTGAGGCTGGGGTTTATTTCAGCTTTTGGCTTCTTCTGAGGAGTTTGCTCCCAGTCACTGCAGGATGGAATCCTTTGCAATCGCAGTATCCATTCACAGTTAGGATTGTAGAGATCCAATGTGGTGCAGTGCAGTGTGGAGCTGTGTTGTGCATGGCTGTGAGGGGACACAGTGTTCAGGGGTGTCACTTACAAGTCACTCAGACACTCAGACAATACGTTCTGATGCTGACACAGAGGGAGAGGGGTTTATCTGAGTCACCACCCCTTCCTGACAGTACTGCCAGGGTCAAGGAAGGGGGATTCCACCACAGCAAGGAAGGATTGCTTTACCCACAAAGAAAGTAATTGTGTAGAGACCCAGAACAGCAGCAGAAAACAAGGTGGGTCCAGGTTAGAAAGACTTAAGGGTTTAAAGTTGAGGAATTCACACTGGGTGTCAATGGGCCTTGCCTTATGCTTATTCTGCAACATTACAGCTTGAGCTATAGTAGAACCATTCTCACCTCAAGGTCAAGTTTACTGATGGACAGATGCTAAACAAGAGGAGTCTTGAGTCTGGCTCAGGTAGGCTACATTTCATCCCAACACTCCAGAGACAGAGGCAGGCTCATCTCTGTGAGTTTGAGGTCAGCTTGGTGTTGCAAGGATGGCCACTTGTTCATCCCGGCTGCCTGGCTAGCTTAGCCCCAAATTAACCACACAGAAATTGTATTAGTTAAATCACTGCTTGGCCTATTATCTCTAGTTTCTTTTTGGTTAATTCTTACATCTTAATTTAACCCATTTCTATTAAGCTGCATATCACCATGTGGCAATGGCTTACCGGGTAAAATTCCCAACGTCTGTCTCCAGCAGATCCATGGCATCTCTCTGACTCTGCTTTCTTCCTCCCAGAATTCAGTTTTGTATTCTCTGCCTACCTAAGTTCAGCCCTATCAGGCCAAGGCAGTTTCTTTATTCATTAACCAATACAAGTAACACACAGAGGGGACTCCTACATCAGCCTGGTGTATGCAAAGCAAGTTCCAGGACAGTCAGAGCCATTACACTGAGAAACTTAGTCTAAGA
>NC_022034.1:12913537-12940046 GCF_000317375.1 Microtus ochrogaster | reverse complement strand
GAGAAGAGAAGAGAAGAGAAGAGAAGAGAAGAGAAGAGAAGAGAAGAGAAGAGAAGAGAAGAAAAGAGAAGAGAAGGACGAGCTTGACCCTAAATATTTTGTGTGGTAGATAGATGATCACTGGGTGGCAGAGTAGCCTTGGAGCACACCCTAGCCACTCTAGTCACAACAAGCATACTCACTGCCATGCTTTATACCTTCCCCACTATTTCATTTGGCTGTGTCCTGCTCAGGACCAGAATTCAGTCTAGATGATGTCAGGTGATGACCTGTGCCCCTGGGCTTCCCCAGCATGCCAGGTCTCTCCCATGAGGGCACTTACTCCTCTATTCTATGATATCCCTGAAGGAGATGACTTGTCACTACTATATACCATCTGAAGCCCCCAGACGGTCTTCAGAACTACTTCAGGAAGTAACTACGGTCCTCCTCTGAAACCCAGCTATAATAATACCTAGGAGAAGAAGGAAGGTGAAGGTCAAGACACTGCATTCTCTCTCCTCTTCCTCTCCCCTCTCTCTCCTTTTCTTTCCTGGAAAAGAGATGCTTAAGTTTCCTAACAGGAAGGAGATTGAAGTGGTCCACACAGACAAAAAGCTCTCGTTCTAATTTCTGTCTCTCTTCTTTACCATTCGTTGCCCCTGTGGCTCAAGCTTGAGGGGTTGGAGGCCCTTTCTCTGCAAGGGATTCCCCATTCTCTTAGAGCAATTTCCCTACTCTCTTCCCAAGGTTGTTTGGGCGGCCATGACCTAACCACAGATGAATGAACTTTTTTTTTAAAGTTTTTTTAAAGATATATTTATTTATTATATATACAACTTTCTGCCTCCATGTATACCCACACGCCAGAGGAGGGCGCCAGATCTCATTATAGATGGTTTAGAGCCACCATGTGGTGGCTGGGAATTGAACTCAGGACCTCTGGAAAAGCAGACAGTGCTCTTAACCACTGAGCCAGAAAGTTCTCCAGCCCATGAATGAACTTTTTGAGCGCATTTCTGGAGTGCTTCCCTGCCTCCAGCATCTACTGTGGTGTCCCAGGAAACCATAGCCAGATACAACAACTCTACCTGTTTCAATAATGTTTTAATGACTCTGACTGTGTTCACCTTTTGCTTTGGCTGATCATATGAGTGTGTTTCCTTATCCAATCTTCAACTTGCACAATATCCTTCCCCAGTTAAGCAGCATGTTTGGTAGAGTTGGTTCAGTGATGTTGTCTCCATGATCTTAAGTCAAGCTGGTTTTATCCCAGAGATGCAGAGGAAGTTCAACATATAAATCATATAAACAGATTTAAAAGCCTTATTATCTCAGTAAATATAAAAAAGGCCTTTGAAAAACTCCAATAGGCCTTCACGATAGAAGCTCAAAGAGAGACGGAATAGATCTCAACATAATAAAGGCTATATATAACAATCCTACCAAATTACAAATTACGAAGAAGACAAGGCTGCCCTCTAACCCCCGCTCCTCTTCAATATAGTTCACAAAGCATTAGCTAGAGGAATAAGACAAGATAAGAAAATTAAATGGATACAGATAGGGAAATAAGTCAATTATGCAGATTATATAATATTATACATAAGGGATGCCCAGAAGTGCCCCAGAAAATATCTAAAATTGATCAAAAATTTCAGCAAAATTATAGGATAAAATCAACTTACAAAAATCAAAAGGGTTTTAGTGTACCAATGGCAAGCAACATGCTGAAGAAGAGATCATAAAAACACATTTGTAATAGCCTCAAAGAAAAAAAATTAAATAACTAGGAATAAATTTCACTGAAGAAGTGAAAGACCATTACAATGAAAGTTTAAATCTCTGAAGAAAGAAATGAGGAATCCAGTGAAAGATGGAATAACCACTCCCATACCCATTGGCTGAAAGAATTAATATCACAAAAATGACCATCATACCAAAATCAGTTTACAGATTAAATGCAATCTCAATCAAATTTCCCATGACATTCTTCAAAGAAATAGAAAAAGAAAACATTCTAAAATGCATATGGAATCACAACCCCCTCCCCCATAGATGAAACAATCCTGGACAAAATGAACTGTGTGGGAGAGGGTGCCATCCCAGACTCTACACTACATTTCAGAGCTGCAGTAATAAAAGCAGCATGACACTGACAAAAAAGCAGGCAAATAGGTCAATGGAACAAAATAGAAGACTCAAACATGAGTACACATAATTAGAGTCACTCATTATTAACAAAGATGCTAAGCATCTATGTTGTGCCGCCTTTGTGTCTTTATGAATAACTGGGAATATTTACATGGATGTATTTCCATGTATTTCCATGTATTACTATGTATTCCTATGTATTTACATGGATGTATTTCTATGCTACACTTGGCTGTCTATTCTTTCACCAGCACCCCACTCTCTCATATACTGGCTAGCTATGAGTTATCATATCAATCCACCAATTCTGTTGTTCCGTTTCACTATTGAGTTAGCTATTCTGAGTCTTTTGCCTCTTTATATTAAGTTCAGAATTTAGTTTGCCAAAATTAGTAAAATAACGTTCAGGAGTTTGATTTGGATTGTTCTTAATTTGTAAACCACACGGGGAAATCTGGCATCTTTACAATGGTGAGTCTTCCTATCCATGAATATGAGATGTCTCTCAATTCACTCAACTCCTTGATCTTATCCAGCACGGTCTGTCAATTTCCTTATGTGAACCTTGAAAGGATTTTGTTAAGTGTATAACTAAATATTTTAATTTCAGGTGCTAACATACTGACATTTGTACTGCCAATTGACTTTTGTACGGTAACCTTTTATTCTACCACCTTGTTTAAATCAACTTCTCAGTTCCAGGAGGGATTTTTGCAGATTCTTTTATATTTTTACCTAGACAATCATGTCACCTGTGAAGACTGTTTGATTTATTTTTCTCAATGGTCTAATTATTTTCTCTTATTATAGTAATGTAGAAACTAGGAATTACAGGTTAAAGTGGGTGGTAAGAGAAGGCACTCCTTTTTTTCTTTATTTATTCTTTGTGTCTTTCACATCATGTCCCCACATCATCTCTCCTGATCACACCCATCTCCCCAGTCCCATCCCAAGAGAAGGCCTTTTTGTCTGTTCTTGAACTTAGTGGAAAGCTTTGAATCTCTCTCTCTTTATCGCTCTCTCCTTCTCTCTCTCTGTCTCTCCTTCTGTCTCTGTCTCTGTCTCTCTCTCTCTCACACACACACACACATACACAATCTCCAACTCTGTAATTTCTTTCCTGGTCACTCACAGACAGCAGTCATTTCCAGTAAATAGTGTTTTGAATTACCTGTGCTGTCTGATAAGTTGTTTTCTTCCTCAGAAAAAAAATAGGTGTTGTAAGAATGGCCAAGATCAAAAACACTGATGACAACTTATGCTAGAGAGGATGTGGAGGGAACACTCCTGCATTGCTGGTACAGCCCCTTTGGTTATCAGTATGGCGATTTCTCAGAAAATTAAGAAACAACCTTCCTCAAGACCCAGTAATACCACTTTTGGATATATACCCAAAGATGCTCAATTGTGCCACAAGGACATGTGCTCAACTATGTTCATAGCAGCATTTTTTGTGATAGCCAGAAACTGGAAACAACCTAAATGCCCCTCGACCAAAGAATAGATAAGGAAAATGTGGTACATTAACACAGTGGAGTACTACACAGCAGAAAAAAATAGTGACATCTTGAAATTTGCAGGCCAATGGAAGGAGCTAGAAAACATCATATTGAGTGTGGTAATCCAGACCCAGAAAGACAAATATCATATCTATTCACTCATAAGTGGTTTTTAGACATAAAGCAAAGAAAACTAGCCTACAAATCACAATCCCAGAGAACCTAGACAACAATGAGGACCCTAAGAGAGACATACATGGATCTAATCTACATGAGAAGTAGAAAAAGAGATCTCCTGAGTAAAGTGGGAGCATGGGGACCATGGGAGAGGATTAAAGGAGAGGGGAGAGAAAGGGAGGGGAGCAGAGAAAAATGCATAGCTCAATAAAATCAATATTAAAAAATCACCATATCATAAAAGACATTAAAAATATAAAAAAGTAGGTGTTAAAGCTCTGATCCCCCCCACCGTACCTTTAGAATAGGATATAGGTTCATGGCAAATGGAGTTAGAAAAGATGAGGTCACAGTATTGTAGATAGCTCTTAGTCCAATATAAATGGTGTTCTTATAAGAAGCAAAGACATATAGAGACCATCGCAGGGATGAGAGTCATGTGAGGATGCAGGCAGTGACTTGAGTGACCCAGCTAAGAGTCAAAAGCTGTCAGAGATTGCCACTAGTCGTCAGGGGCTATGATCAAGCCAAGGAGAGATTTTTCCAGCCATCCCTCAGAGACACTTGGTCCTTGCTAATGCCTTCATTTCAGACACATAGCCTGCAGAATGGAGAAAATACATTCACCTTATCCACTTGCTGTACTTCTCAATAGAAGCCCTGGCAAATTTGTATTTAACCCCCCCCCCCCGAGCCTCCTGGAATTTTCTTCTGTATTGCATGACGCCTGGTTTCTCCTCTGCAAAGTCATTTCTCTCCTAAGCACAAACACAGTGGTTTTGTAGCCGTGTGCCTTCCCGTCGCCTGTCTTCTAAAGGGTTGCCTAGACTTCAACAGCATCACCCTGTGCTCATTCTTCTCATCAGCACGAGCCTCGGTCCCTCTGGCTTCTGCACATCATCAAGCTCACTGAATCTGTGTCGTTCTCGCGGCTTACTCCTTACTTTCTCCATTGCTAGGCCAACCCTTTCATACCCAAGTGGCAAGAATTGAAAATGATAAGCTAAATGAGACTCTGTCAGTTTTTTTGTATATCGGGAGAATAATTCCCTTCGACTCCGATTCAATACATTTTATTCACACTTCTCAAAGCTGTTGGTACATTGTTTGGATTGCTTTATCCTTGTGGTTTCAAGCACGAGTTATTGTCACACAGGCTCCACAGACTGCGGGAAGTTTAGTGGTTATAACGCACTTGCGTTCTGCCGCTCGCTTGATCATGCCACCACTGTGTGAAAGGGAGCACTAATCACCTGCATTTAACATGTACTCCGTCCAGCGTTACAAACTGTCTGTCATAATTAGGTCAGGAATGTAAAGTGGAAGCCCCTTTCACACCAAGGTTAGGGCAAAATCCCAAACAGTCATCTACTGAATACCAACTAGGCCATTTGCTTTACGTGCGTGATCCTCAGAGCTTTGTGAGGAGGTGTTACTTGTATATTCAATTTTTGAATTTCTGTTTCACACCACGTGACCCAACGCTACCGTGAAGGGTGAGAGCGATGGCCAGAATCAGCATGACACCAGGGTTACACTCTTCGGGACCTCGCTGCAGAGGAAAGGTAAGTAAGGTGACATTTTTCTCTTCTACCTGAGAGAAGTGAGGGCACAAGGGAGACCAAGAAGCCAAAGGAAAGGTCGGGAAGGCCAATGCTTGGGAATAGGCCTGAGCCACGCCTTCCTGGGGGCTTCTGTGGGCTGGAAACATCAGCACATCTGAAAAGTGATTTTCATTTTCCCCTTCGTCCATCTCAACTAGAGTGGTTGTAAACCAGGAGACCCAGGGACAGCCTTCACTTCCACGTGCTTCAGGGGTTTCATCTTTATCCTACTTAACTTGGAATACTTTCAATTTCATATTAATTTTGTCTTAGAGTTCTTAGATTTCCCCAAGACACAGAGAAAAGAGAGAATGAGAAAAGCTCAGTTTGGCCTCCCAGGAAATTCCCATGTGAATGAAGCCAGGCAGCACTCTTTCTCAGCTACCGGAAGACACTAGGGAGGAGCCTACAGCCCAATTCCTGCAGCTCTTCTAGCCACCCCTGACCGAGCACAGCAGTTCCCATGGCAACCATTGCACTGTGCTCTGCAGAGGCCAGAGGTCGCCACTGCAGATGCCACCAGCAGCAGAGACCGGCTGTCCTCCCCTCCCTGTGTTCTGACTCAGCAGCCCCATCCATATACAGGCCAGAAGTAATTAGGAGGAGATCCATTAGGGAGCATCCTTCATCCTCTCACTGCGGTACTGATGGTGGGCCTGGCACACACAGGCCTCCTCCAGCTGACAGAGGAGGAGAATCCACACATCCCTCCACACATCGCGTGCAATCTGCCGAAAAGGAGATTCTGAAAATAGGCCTCCTCGCAGAGCTAAGACTTTATCACCATCCCCATCACAGTTTGAAGATGTGAGTCTCAGCTATGCGGATCCTTAGTGAGGATACAGATTACTAGAGGTCTTGTGAATACAGGTGGAGTTCACAGAATGGGGGTACGGCCTGAGTCTGAGCTCCCTCCAGCTCCACCCCCCAGGAGGTGCTGATGCTGTCAGTCGGTCAATCACGGCTTTAAGCAGCGAAGCCTCAGATCACGGTTAGTCACAAAGTTGACCCTGCCACCTCCCGCCACTTATCGTCTCAATAAGGACTCAGAGTAAATATTAGCTGGTTTAAAGCACATGTTTCCATAGGGCAGAGACTGCATCTGCTTGGGATAAAGATAATGATTACAATTTATTGAGGGCTTGCTCTCTGTTAGCAAATACCACACATGTGTGTATGTACACGCGGCACACACACATACACACGCAGCACACACGCACACACTCACACACACACACTACATGAGAGCCTTTCCTATATTGTTCCTACATAATCAAATCTTCAAATGAGGAAACTGGTCCATGGCTGCCATGTGATCTACCCAATGTCACATCGTCAGGAGGTAGATAAATTAAGATTGGTCCTAACCAAACCCCAGTAACTTGACCTCAGTACATTGCCTATTTAAACATTGGCAAAGCGTAGGACAACATGCAGAAGGGGGTTCCATGCACACTGCTTCCTGAAAGAGCACTGACGTTCGCCTGAGCTGTGTCCTTAGTCACCATTGCTTCAGAAAAGGAAACTAAATGAAACCTACATAGGAAAACCCTTACATTAGCTCCAGTCAACCCACAGATATTATCTCAGAGATTAGGAGTACTATTCATTGAACAATGACTTCGGAATGGTTTTTCCTCATGCCAACATAAACAAAGGCGGAAAGAAGCAAAAACGATTGCCCTTGCCTCTTAGGTTCCAGCTCTCAAACCTGATTCTTATTCTCTTCCTCTTCATATTGGATTCCACTGGGAGCTCTGTGTCTATCCGTTGTAGTCCAGTTTCTGCCATGATCACGTCTGTCACCCTAAGCAATAGTGGAGAGAGTGCTGAACTGGTCTTCCCCTGTAATTAGATTGATGACTATCTTAGTTTTCGTCATAGAACCTTCATCCAGCAACTGATGGAAGCAGATGCAGAGATCCACAGCAGAGCACTCCCCGAGTTTAATAGAAGAGAGGGAGGAGCAATAATATGAGCAAAGGGGTCAAGACCATGATGGGGACACCCACGGAAACAGCTGACCTGAGCTAGTGGGAGCTTACTGACTCTGGACTGATACCTGGGGAACCTGCATGGGACCAAACTAGGTCCTCTGAATGTGGGTGACAATTGTGTGGCTGGGGAAGACTGTGGGGACACTGGCAGTAGGACCAGGATTTATCCCTAGTTCTTGACTGGCTTTTTGGACCCATTATTTTTGGAGGGATACCTTGTTCATTCTATACATAGCGGGGAGTGCCTTCGTCCTTCCTCACTGTGATGTGCCAGACTGTGACTCCCCAATGAAAGCTTTACCCTCTCGGAGGAGTGGATGAGGGGTGGAGTGGGGAGGAGGTGAGGGGAGCAGGAGAAGAGGAGGGAGTGAGAACTGGGATTGGTATGTAAAATAAGAAAAGATTATTTGAAATAAATAAATAAGAAGAAAATCTCAAAGAGAATGATAGATCTTCATTTTGGGCCATCTCCCATTGTGTTTAAAGACCAACAACCCACCAGTGACAAGCTACCACTCCCTCTATGCGCCTAAGGTCTGGGAGAGGCCATGGGAACTGCTAGGCATGCCTGCCAGAAGACACATCTTTGTACATCTCTAGAGTCAGGATCTGAAGTAGGGGGCCATCGAACAAGCTCACCAGAAGTCCTATGTGGACAGATAGACATTTGAAAACTGGTATGCTGAGAACAAATGACTGTCACCTTTGTAATGATCATATTCTCTTAAATGAATTTAATGACGGATCCAATCTTAGGTCCTCATGGTGGTACAGCAAGCATTTCACCCATTGAGCCGCCTCCCCACCTCTGCGTCCACCCCTGATTCTGGCTATCCTAGAACTCACTCTGTAGATCAGACTAGCCTCGAACTCACAGAGATCCACCTACCTCTGCCTCCTGAATGCTGGGATTAAAGGCGTGCGCCGCCGCCACTACCTTCCGGCTGTTTCCCTCTTTTATATCGTGTTGGTGTCTCTTTAAATAACAAGTTAAAGAAATGTGCTATATCTCTTTTAAAAAGGAGCAGCCCGAGATTCAATCAGCTCTCAACATAGAAACACAAAGCCATCAGTTTGCCTGAATTTCCAAGAAGAGAATAAATAAATCACCGTTGAAATTTAAAAAAAAAATAAAAAAATAAAACATTGACTTTTCTAATAGATTCGGCATCTTTGAGTTTTCTTTGCCTGCACAGTTCTTGTTGCTTCTGCTCCCTTTATTAAGCTCCTCCTGCAGAGGTGAAGGTCCAGGAAGAAAAGGAGTTCAGGAATTTAGCCTATTTTCTGTGGAGCAGCTAGCTACACACGATGCAGCTCTGGCATGGGAGCACAGAGTATCATAGCGGTCTGCATTGTTAAATGCAGGGCTTGCATGTAATTAGTTCACACTGCGGCAGTATAACGGACCCTTCGTGTTTCCCACAAGTCACCCTCCATCATCACCTTCACGTCCTCTTAGGCAAGGTCTCCTTTCAGGTCTTGTCAGTGGGTCTCGGAGGAACTGATTCTGAACAAGGAATGGCACAAGCAAGTCATGTTAGGGGGGAACACCCTGTCAGCGACCCTGAGTGCAGGAGGTCAGACTGTCACACTCAAAGCACAATGTCCCACAGAGGCCAAATCTACTGAGGAGTGAACGGTGAAAGAATTCTCCCCAAGAGCTGCTCTGTGGAAAAACGACTCCTGACTGCCACAGTTCTGGCCTTTTCATTTCAGAAATTTCTAGCAAGGAGATGTAACAACAGAAGAATCAACATAGAAACTAAAAAAAAAAAAAAAGTTATACAATTGAAAAGGAGAGAGACGGAGGAAAAGATATGGGGGGGGGCAATTGCTCAAAACGAATGGCTTAATTTTTTGAAAGATTTATTTTTATGTGTACATGTGTTTTACTTGCATGTATGTCTGTGCACCGTTTGTGTACAGTGTCCAGAAGAGGGTGTTGGGACAGCACCCAGAATTCTGGTTAGCCATCATGTGGGTGCTGGGAAGAGAATTTGAACCCTAATCAAGAGCGAACAGCGTTCTTAACAGCTGAGCTGTGCATCTCTCCAGCCACCACAAGTGCATTTTAATTTTTAGTGTGAAAAAGGAAATGCCAGTATCTTTGTTTTAATTTTTATTTCATTTATTTTTTTTACTGAAATACACATATCGTGTTCAGAGGACATCTTTAAGGACTTGTTTCTCTTCTTTCACCAAGAGGACCCTAGGGCTTGAACTAAGGTCCTCAAGTTCGGTAACAAGTGCCTTTACCTGCTCAGCCATCTCATTGGCCCTTGTTTTGCTTTTAAAACCCAAATCTTACACAGTCAAAGTTGTCTTTGAACTTGCTATGTAGTTGAATTAGCCATAAACTCCCAATCTTCCTGCTTATCTTCCAAATTCTGGGATTACAGGCAGGCACCACCAGGCCTGGCTTGTAACTTTTTTATTTAACTTTTAAAGTATAAAATACATATAAATATTTTTAAATGTTTCAAAATCCACTGTCAGTGATTGGAAAGTCTTAAAGGTATTGATTCCAAGAAACTCCACGATGCAGTAACACACTGCGATCTGCTCCAGGACTACACTAAACTCCATTTGCTACGAACCTGGAAGAAAGGGGGCACCATTGGAATCATATTTTAGAATAATATTTGTGAAAATACATGCCTGGGAAAACAATATTGAACAACCAAAAAACACCCCTCTCTTTCTGAATAGGGGAATATATTTCTGAATAGCAGAAAATACTGGACATTTTCATACTTACCAAGTTTTCTTTTAGTTCTCTGGAGATGAGGAGTTATGACAACAGAGGGTCTGGACAGATGATTCAGTGAGCAAAAGTGCCAGCTTTGTAAGCATGAGGATCCAAGTTCAAATCCCAGCATTCACAGATAGAAAGATAAACATGGCTATGCATACTTTTGACCCAGCACTGTGGGGAAAAGACAGGCAGATCCCAGAACACCCAGTGGCCATTCAGTCTAGCCTAAGCAACATGCTTCTTGTTCAGGGAGAGAACCTCTCTCAGTAAGGCAATAAAGTGGAATACTTATGAAGGTAGAAATTCAATATCCTGTTTTGAGCTATGCATGTACCTGAATGTACACTTCACACACACACACACACACACACACACACACACACACACACACTTACTTATACACACATGCATATACACACACCCGCACATTTCACACACACACATACACATGCACACACACTGATATACAAACACATATATATACTTACTTATACACACATATATGTACACCTGCACACTTCACACACGTGCACACACACGTTTAATCCAGTAGAGAATGACACCCACTAGATGTCACCTGAGACTGTGACAGGGCTCAGTGCACGTTTCCTTAAACTGTTCATGGTAGACATCCGACATGCAGGGCTAGGGCCACACCTCAAACACAGCTGTCTGCTAGGAAAGACTGAAGTTGCAGTGGGGGAACTCCATTCTTGATTAAGTTGTGACTAATAACACTTAGGAATGAAGGAGAAGGAATGTGAATCGGTCCTAACTGTTTTCATTGTAATTTTGCTTTCAATGCATCATTATTAAATCAGATCCTTGAAAACATTGCCGTCTGTGCAGAATCATATTTCTGCAAATGAGGTCTGGCAAATTCCTGGGTAGGAGAATCGTGAGGTTGAATAGATATCTGAGGAGGGGATCTTAGCATCTGTAATTACAGGTTCTATTATTTAACCTGTGAATAAACCAATTCAGATCATCTCAACAAACATTTATCAAGATTATGCAATATGAAGAGATCTGTGATTTTACAAAGCAAAACATCCAAGTGATGGCAAATATTCTTTTCTGTTGCACATGTTAAAAACCAAAAGAGGTTCTTGAGCACAGAAAACACATCTTATAAAGGAAGAAGAAAAAAAAAACATCTCACAGTTGGTTGTAACAGGTGACAGTATAATATGCAGGCTCTAAAACATGGCTGTGCAAAAATCACACAGTGAAAACCACAGGTTTGCAGAGAAAAATGGGGGTATGAGAACAACATGCAAAAGAACTCTCTCAATGACATGTTTTCAAAAATTTTAAAACAGAGTCCTACAGTCAACATATGTTAATGGTTGAGAACTCATATAGACTATGAAGCTGGCCTGGAATCAACTTATGGAGGGGACGCCTCAAGGATGCTTGCCTGGCTGTGTGGGAGTTGTTGTGTGTGATTGGGTGGAGTTATCTGAACACGGGAGTGTCATAGCATCCCCCAGGTTCCTGAATGCATATGGGCATGCCTCATCAAGGATAAGGCCAGCCGAAGCAGCTGGAAGTTGTCTGGTTGTGTGATTCCTATATTCCTACAAGACTCATTCAGATGGGTATAATTTTTCTCATGAATCCTTGTTCCTTGCTGAGGAAGCTGTATGTTAGCCAACACGAAATTCACAATGTGTTCAAATTGTTCCTTAATGTATCAATCACCCAGGAACCAATTAGCAGTTTGAAAGTGTCATAACAGAACTGACTTGATATAGATATAGATATACATTTATAGATATATAGATATGGCTATATATGGAGATTTATATATAGCTAGAGAGTTATATTTGTATATCCATATTCTCAACTTTTGCAAAACAATGATCTTTCTCATCTGCCATGAAACTTAGTGGATTAGTACATTTGTCTCAACCAATGGGAAAAAAATACTCATTTGTGATTTCAAATTAAAAATGGTAATAACATTGTTATTGTTGCGAATGGTCTTTCCATGAACAGTGGGTTCTGTGTTCCACCCACAGTCAGAAACTGAAAACCATATGACTTTAAGCTAGCCTGGGGACCTGGAGCCAGGGCCCTCATCCCTGTGGGGAAAGGCGTGCTTTGGGCTTTCACAGGGAACATTGCCCAAATACAGCTGCTCTGGGGAGAGCTGTTCAAACAGCAGAGCAGAGCAGGGTGCTGAATTTGGACACTAGGTTGATCTTAGCATCCGTCTACCTTATTGATTTACCCGTCTCGCCTCTCTCCACAGCTTTGGATAAACATCGTCATTTCCCTTTGTGAATCTGTTTTAACACTGGCCATCTTGTATATAATGTGAGGCTCACATTTCATAAAACAAAAGCATATCCACTAAAACTTCTGTACAATATTAGCTTGAGGAGGCCACAAGAAGGTTCAGCAGGCAAAGACATTTATTGTGTAACCCTAACAACCTGAGTTTGATCCCCAGGACCCACACAAATTTAGAAGGAAAGAACCAATTCCACCAAGTTGTCTTCTGACCTCCACACATGCTGTGACATACATACACATACACACATAATTATATTATTACCCATACTATGAATAATAATAATAATAATAATAATAATAATAATAATAATAAGTAGTAGTGGTATTTAAACTTACCTTTCTCCATGCTTCCCTAAGGATTTTCTCTGAGTTAATGTCTATGAAGTCAGGCTCTTGGATGCCAGGTACATATGAACTTATAGCCCAATGATGCATTATATGTCCACTTACAATATATATTTAGAGCACTGTGAATGAATCCATTCCCTGTGGACACCATGCTTCCTGGGCTTACATCAGAGGAACTGTGGAACGATGTACCTAAAGCCCCATGATGACAGAATATTCTGCATACATCCCTCTTCCAAGGCCGGGCCAACCTACAATGGCACAGACACACACGTCATTTGACACTAAAACCACTGTCATTTGCCTTCCGACACTTCCAGGACCTTCTCTTTATATGTTTTGGTTTAATTTTACCTGCCTGTACACAGATCATCGTATGGGGTTTAGTTCCTATGAAAGAAAATATAATCCCTACTTCTGCTCTAGAGAAGCCACAGTTTCATTCCTGTGTCGAGAAGCAGAGAGAGAGAGAAATCAAACAGTTGGTCCCTAGTGGATTAATCTATATGCCCCAGCTTGCTAAGGCAAAGTCCCGCTCAGACAGTAGACCAAGTTTAACTCTTTCTGGGAGGCTGTCATGGGCAGCAGTCACACTGCTTTCTCCCTTTGCTTCTCATCTTACTCAAAGAGAGGAGATTTCTCCATGAAACCTGAGCTAACAGATCAATCACCAATAACCAATGCTGAAGCGAAAGCAAGCTCTCAGAGATGCATTAGCATACAAAATATTTCTATAGGAAGGAAAAGCATCCCTGGAGGGACGAAGTTGCACAGTCCATGGTGGTAAATGTGGCTGGGGTGGGAGGGGCTGCTCGCCCACTTCCACTCTGATGCTGTGTGTGTTCAGATCACGTCAACCATTTGCACAATTGTGAGCACTGTATAGCAAAGGCATGACAGCATCACACCCCAGTGCCACCGCCCCAGAGTAACAGGAGAACTCCTTGGAATTGAAATCTAGACAAAGAGAGACCCTTGCTGTAAGAGTCAGTGCCCAACCCTGGCCCATACTGTGATGTTGGGAAGAAATGTATGTAGAAAACACAAATGAAAGGGAAGCCAGGAGTTCTTTCCCAGCTTTCTGGATTGCTTGCAACCCTGCCAGAGGTCAGTTAGGAGGCGAAGGGAGCCTTAAAAGACTCCACTGAGTCACAATTCCCAATCGTTGCATGTAAATGGCTCCTTGCCATATAAAGGAGGCTCTTCAATACCCATAGATCTAATTTCTTTTCATTGAATCTAACTCTAGCAGAGTCGTTAACACATGTGGGACTCACCACTACACACCTCCTTCTCCACTCCTCTCCTTTCTCCTGTGAGTATCTCCTGAAATTTTAATTATTGCCAGTGGACTTCCTGCACGAACTCAAGGCTGTTGCAATCAAATCAATAGTAATGAAAGGGTCATCCAAAGAAACCACGGTAAATGCATTCTCTTCTTCCCTTGCCCACATCACCGGTGCGGCTCCTGTGTGGCCTGAGGAGTGGAGACCTTCAAAATAATACGGCTTTCAGACAGTTAAAACGGCTAAGTGTTATCTAGAAGTGGCTATTATAGATTTATAAGGGCTCCCCTCAATACTTCTTCTTGAGTTAAGTGCTCAAAGGATCTGTTTGACGACTATCAACTACCAACCCACACTGACCTGAGACATGAAGGCGGAAACACTCAAGGGCATACCTGCACAGCTATGACGTGCATGTAGGGATCATGGCTTCTCTGAGGACAGAGGTCAATTCGGTGTGCTACTTAAAGAATTGAAATAAGCCCTCTCTTGATTTCTGTTCTTCTTCCTGTACCCACAGCATTCAACTCTAATGGAAGAATCCTAATGCTGTGCTGGGGTCTCTGTGCTTTCCCACCCTCCAAGTCTCCAGCACAAAATAGCCTGACTCTGGGGAGGAAGAAAAGCTCTATGGTGGTCTAGTGTCTGTGGCTGCTATTGGTAGAATATACTCTGATGCTGTGACTGTTGGCAACTGCAGCCCCAGAAGTGTTTGTGCAAAGAAATCCCAGATTCCCTGAGTGGGAATTCATGACGTCCTGTGATGGAGGAAGGTCATTGGTTAAAAAATAAAGAAACTGCTTTGGCCCATTTTATTGGTTAGAACATAGGTGGGTGGAGTAAACAGAACAGAAGGCTGGGAGAAAGAAGCTGAGTCAAGGAGTCTCCATGATGCTCCCACTCCAGGCAGATGCAGATTAAGATCATTCCTATTAAGCCAGCTTGTGGGCTACAGCAGATTATTAGAAATGGGCTAGTCCAGGTGCGAGAGCTACCCTAGAAGAGGCTAGATAGAAATGGGCCAAGCGGTGTTTAAAAGAATATAGTTTTCGTGTAATTATTTCGGGTAAAGCTAGCCGTGTGGGCGGCCGGGTACTGGGGACACAACCCCACCGCCCTTACTACTACAGTCCTGCAATACCTCACCCATGAGAATTTTGCAAGGACGCAGGTACAGACAATGTACCACGTACATTCTGATGCGGTGAGAAGCCAGGCTGGAGAGGAGAGCCCAGACTCACTCTCTGGATGAACAACCAGAGTCCTCTCAACCTGCTTACGTCTTGGATTGGGTGAGTGAGAACCCATACACAGAACCAAGTGTTGCTACCCAATTCAGACCCTCTAATCTAAGTGCTACAGGATGGCAAACATGCATTATCTAGAAAATTCAGCCTGCTGCTACTTTCCTGCTAAATTGTCCAGATAATCACTTCCCTCTTCTATTTCCCTTCGACTTAGCAACCTTGTCACAGGATGAGCACAGTCATAGAGGGCAGAAGCTGATTGCTTATTTATTTACAATGCTGCTTTGTCCATCAGCAAGCAATTCCCACATACCTTGCGCTGCCCTTAAAAAGTTTTATTCTAACCTGAAACGAAGAATCTAGAAAGATGGGCAGACATGGAGGGCAGGATTCAGTGAGAGAAAACACAGTTATGGAAATGCAGATCAGAACTCTACTAGGCTTCAAAGACAGAGACTTCTGGGGACTGGCATGGATCCCCCCCCCCAGAAGGTGTACGTCACACATACCAAGTGACATATGTACATACATCAAGGAGCAAATGGAGGTGGCTGTACCCAGATAAATGTGGCCAGAGTCACTTAGCCACCTGATTTCATGCCTGGCAGCCTCAATTACTGTCTTGCCAGCCCTGGTAACCCACTCACAAACGCCATGTGAAATGCTGTGTTTAAGTGGTATTGGCTGGAATCGGATTAAGCAGAGGAATGGGTAGGAGAAGAAAGAAGAAACACAGGCTCTATATTGATGCATAATTCTTTGAGGGGCCATTATAGCTCTGCAAAGAGAAATGTTAACCAAGAAACAATGACCTTGAAAACAATGTGGCTCAATGGCTGAGTCCTCAGGATTCCGAGTGGAGAGCTCCTTATGGCGGACTATCTTACAAGTAGGCACATGTCCTTGGGCAAAGTATCAGAGTTTTCTATGCTTCACTTTTCCCTCAGGAAGCTGAGGATATCTTGTTTCCTATCTATCTATGTAATTGTTCTTATCAATCTTTGTTATGAAGACTAAATCAATAATGTGAATAAGGTGCTTTTCATAGAGCCCAGCACCCACAGTGATCAACACATCCAGACATTCAAACAGCAATGAAAGAGTATCTATAAATGCTGCTAGCGAATGTTTAAAGCTAAAAGCCCATAGAGCTCAGGAAGCAGAAATGAGGAATGAAAATTCTTTAAAAAAATAAGAATATACAAACTTCATATATTTGCTCTTTCAAAGCGGGGTGGGGAGCGTTAATCATTTGGGAGATCAAAGAATGTTTGGTCAATCAGAGGGAATAGGGATGTTTTCGACAATAGTCTATAGCCAACAGGACTCCTGTGGTGGATGGCATGTTCGAAGATTAACCTGCAAAGCAGCCTCACATACAATCCTCCCACTCCGGGTCAGCATGTGTTCCCCTTTACAGATGCCAGAGCAAGCAGATAAAATGTTTAACACCATTGTCACAGGGACCGCTCATGGCTGTCACCCTGGCTCCAGTGTCTACACCGAGGAATCTTCCCAGCACTGTCTTGTCGTCAAGGCAAGCATAGCACATGCATGATTAATACCTGAGGGCAATCCAGCAGGATTCTATACAAGGTGATATCTATTAGCCTCCGTATAGCCAAGGCTGAGCAAAAATTAGCTTTCAAATTTCCTGAAACATAGAGAAACAAAGTTTGTAACCTCATAGACTGTGACACGTGATTACACATAATCTCAGGGATTGATGATAAATCTTTTTTAATTAAGTTTTTTCTTTGATAATTTCATATATGTATAAAACATACTCTGATTGCTCTCATAGTCATTCTCTTTTCTCTCCCTCCCATCCTTGTTGAGAGCCCCTCCTCTCTACCAACCTCTCCTAGTCAGGGTTGCTATTGCTATGATGAAACGCTATAACCAAAAACAACTTGGGGAAGAAGGGGTTTATATTCAGTTCATTAAGGGAAGCCAAGGCAGGAACTAAAATGAATGGGAACTTAGAGCTAGGAGATGATACTGAGGCCATGGAGGAATGCTGCTCACTGACTTGCTTACAAGCTTTAAATCCTGTTCTATAAACAGCAGGGAGAGAGAGAGAGACATGGAGAGAGAGGGAGAGAGAGAGAGAGAGAGAGAGAGAGAGAGAGAGAGAGGCAGAGAGAGAGATACAGAGAGAAAGAGAGAGACAGTGAAAAACAAAGACAGACAGACATTCTGGGCCTGGCATAGCCTTTTAAAAACCCAGAGCCTACCCCCAGGAACGCTCTTCCTCCAACAAGGCCACACTGATTTCAACAAGACCATACTTCTTAATCCTTCTCAAACAGTTCCACTCCCTGGCAACTAAGCTTTCCACTCTATGAGCCTGTGGGAGCCATTATTCAAACCACCACAGTCCCTTTTGCAGATTCCTGACTTTTGGTTTCATTTTATGACTCCTTTGGCTTAACCAGGGCCATCAGTATGAGCACTGGATTGAGATTATCCATTGAAGCTAGGTGGGGTCACGAGGAGATACACAACTGAAAGTCATGACCACCTTCTCCCTGGATCTATCAGTACCAAATAGTTCAGTTGTGAGGGAATGGCCCCCAAGCCCCTCTTCCATCCATACCTGGCTGTTGAGGGACCCATTCTTACACAAACTCAGTGAGGCTTTGTAGCCGCTGTGAGGTCTTACCCAACAGGGTATCAGCCCTTTCCCTTGCCTCTGGTTCTTGCATTCTTTCTCTTCTGTGATGTTCCTTAAAGGAGTGGCATAAATGTCTTGTTAAGAGATGTCACCTCATCTGTCATTTATCCCCAGCACTTTGTGCAGTCATGAGTCTCTACCTGATGACAGTGTTTCTTTCATTCTTACATTTTAATTTCTTTATTTGGTGGTATGCACCTGTGTAGGGAGGGGGTGAATATGCCCCATGGTACACATGAGATCAAAGGACACCTTAAGGTAGTCAGTTCTCTCTTTCTACCATGTGGGTCACAGGGGTTGAACTCACGTCTTTGGGCTTGATGGCAAGACCTTTATCCAGAGTCAGCTTGCTGGAGCAGCCCCTCTCCTTTCCCCTTTTGATATACATGATGATTAACATTGATTGTCCAATTGACCAGATCAAAGAACACCTACAAGATTAGTAAAGTACACTTTGGGATGTTTCTGTGCAGGCACTTGTAGGGAGAATTCACTAAGGGAAGAAGACCTGGCTCTGGATGAATTAAGAGAGGGCAGGGAAAAGAAGTGTCCATGAACACAGGCATCCTCTCATCCTGCTTCCTGGCCTCAGTGTGGGCTTCTTCTCTGCTGCCCCAGCTTCCTCCATGGGAAACTAAAACATTTGAGACCATGAGCCCAAGCAACTGTTTCCTCTCTACATTGTTCTTTTTGGGCATTTGGTCATGGCAAAAGCCAATCAAATCTTCCACAAAGAGAAAAACAAATGTAAATTGTTGCCATCTGGAGGGGTGCCATGGACCAAATGCTCTATTTAGATTGATGGAGGAAAATCAAGTCCCCATTTGTAATGTGCCTGTGCTCATCAGGAACTTCTCAGAAAGTCAAAGGCTTTGTAATTGCAAGACATCATTCATGGGACCTTCTATCTCCTTAGTTAGAAGTAACCGTTTCAGTACATAACATGAAGAGCCCACAGAAACACATGTATAAATTGTTTAATTTACAAGTTACTTTGTGTCTATTTGGTGCTCTAAACTTCTCCAGCACCCAGGAAAGCTGCCCCAACACTTTTAACTTTACCCAACAGTTGAAGAAATGAAACTAAAGGAACTAAATGATTGACTGAAGGCCACATGATCTGAAGGGCAGAAGGGATGAGAATATGAATCCTAATCTCCCAGCTCCTGTCTATCTCTTACCATTAGGTCATCTGCCCAAATATTCTTCTGTTGTGTGGGTGCTGCTCCAGGGACAGCAGAAGCTCTGGCTAAATATGAGTGAGTGTAACTGTACACCTACGTCACTGGGGATCTCTGTCCAAGCTAACCTAAGGGACACACATTCTCTCTCTCTCTCTCTCTCTCTCTCTCTCTCTCTCTCTCTCTCTCTCTCCCTCCCTCACACCCTCTCTCTCTCTCCCTTTCTCTCTCTCTCCCTCCAGCAATGCAGGGGCAAGAACTCATATATGCAACAACAGTGTGGTAGGCAGAAAGGCTTCATCTGTGTATACTGAAGGGGAACATAGAATATGAGCCCCAAAGGCTCAAAAATGACCCAAAGAGAACTGTGGTCCAAATGAGAAAAGTTCTCTATGCATTTACCTGGTCCCAGTCAATGATACTTTTTGGGTATGTTATAGAACATTTAGGGGGTGGGGTCTTGCTAGAGGAAGCACACCAATAGGGGAATAGGCTTTGAGAGTTTATAGCCTTGCCCCCACCCACTTCGCCCCCCCGCCCCCCTCTGCTTTCTGTGTAAATGAAAATGTGACAAGCCATCTTTCTGCTCCTGTCACCATGGCATGCCTTCTCTGTCATGATGGACTCTATCTCTCTGGAACCACAGCCTAAAATAAACTCTTTCTTCCTCACATGGCTTTGATCGTGGTGCTTTAAGCACAGCAGCAAACATAAGCAACATGGCTCTCAGAAGGTTTGGATCTGGGGAAGGATACAATCTCATGTGTGTCCACAAAGAGAAAGCCAACCAGGATCAGAACAGAAGGAAAGGGATTAGCATGTTGGGAAGGTCTTCCATGGTGGCTCAGGGTCAGCTCCAGCTGACATTGTTCTAGAATGTGAGCTGCCAGCTTTTGCTCTGGAATGTGAATTCATGTTTTATTCAGTCTCCTGTGAATGACAGATGCCTGAAAACTTACGGGACTCCCTCTCTGGGCTAGGACAGCAGAAAGGAAGACTGCATATACTTCTGTGCTTCCAAATACCCCTTCCCTTCTTACTGCCACTCTCCTGCCAGCCATGGCCCCACAACCCCAAATCCATGGGGTCGAGAGCTGTCCTCTTCTGTATCTCGTTCAATCAGCACCCCTCCAACATCCTCCCATGTCTGTCCCTTCTTCGTGTATTATGGTTTGACCACAAGTCCAAAATGAATTCTTGTCAGCATTTATTCTTGCCACGCAACCTATCCCTCAGCATTACGATCAGAGACATCATGATAACATAAAGATGTGATTATGTTTCTGCTCTGCTTTAAATCTTTTGTTGGCACAGCACTTCCTGAATTACCTCCTGACGTCCAACCCCTTCTTCATCATCATGTATCTGCTATGAACTAGCTCCTCACACCAGCCAGTCTTGACCAGAAATGAAGGCTCCAATTAGATGGCCCACGTGGGCATGGCTGCTCTAGGCTATACATCTCACGTGCATTCTGCACCTCGCTCTCAACCCCACCCTTTATCTACTCTGAGGCTTCTGTTTCATTCCTCAACCATATCTTCATTTACATAGTCACCGCCCATCATCTGTTCCATCCCTCTCAATGTAAGACCACTTGGATCATTCCCTACTTCTGAAAGAACCCCTGCCATTCTCCATTAAAAACGATTTTGCTCATATTACTTGGGGAAGGGATGTTCCAGACCAGTTGTCTCTCCAGCACCCAGCACTTAGCACACAAATATGTGCTCTTTCAATACTGATACAATTTAAAGACCAAAAGGTTTAATTAAAAGTAGGTGAATGCTATCTGACTTTTGTATCTCTGTCCTCACCAGCATGAATTCAGTACTCTATGCACAGAATCTGACCCACACATGCTTGAGAGATTATATATCTACAAATGCAAGGTTTTAAGTGTCTGTGATCAAGACATAAATTCCCTCATTCCTCTAAATGAGTTAGGAAACACTTTCTTGTTTGGTTTTATTTCCCTCTACTACACCAAATCTTTATCCTTTCCATGTTAAGTAAAAAGTTAGAGATTTCATTGGTAAAATTTCATTCTTGATGAATGAACTAAAGTATGTTTAGAACACTATCATCATACCTATTGAACCCAGTCTCCCAATAGGCTCTACTTCTCAAAGAACCCATTACCTCCACCCCACCCAAGAACCAAGTCTTTAAAATATGAGTTTTGTTGGGGGGCACTATTTAACATCCATACTATAGAAATTATCAATTGGAATACCTAGTTTGCTAAAATTGAGTCTATCTGATAGGGCTGTTGAACAACTTGATTTCTAAGTCTATCAAGATGCTTTTAAAAGTTCTTCTCTCTCTCTTCTCTGTGAAAGCTTCCTATTGGAACCTTTTGTGAGCTACCTTGAGATATTCTAAATAAAATATAAGTGCCCCATCAACTAATCCAGTACCTGGCACAGAAGATGCACTTGATAAATATTTGTTATTGTCAAATCCCCGGGATGAGGTCCTGAGTCTTACTAACCGTGTATCAAATGGATTCAATCACGTTGTTCCATCTTTGTTGCACGCATGTGTACTCATGGGCATTTGACACTGGGCAAAACAAATCTACTTTTCAAACAGTATTCAAGTTGGTTCCATCACCTTAAAAATCAAGTTCGTTGGTCTCTGTAGGCTCCAGCCATTATTAAATTGAGCTCCGAATTTGACTAGTACAGTCACAAATCAAGTCCACACAGATGAATGCTAGCTTCCATCTGGCACTAGAGACTTAAATGCGAAAGGCAAGGTATTGTCTAAGGAGAAGTCAGCCTCACAGTCAGGGAGTGGAAACAGCAATCTCTAAATGCTCCTCCTCCATCTGCACCATGAGAAGAGACAAATAAGTAAAGTGAGAGTTATCACCGCTAAGCGTTCAGATCAGCATCTGCAGAAGAGTACAACAGCATGGAAATTACTTTTATGGACTATTCAATGCAAGTTAAACATCTCATGATATGCAATGGGGGCTCCCCAAGATGCGCCAGATGCTATTAAATACAGCGTGCTCCGTGGGAAAACCATGCGGAATACATTCGCCAATTGAATTACACCACAGGGCATGAAGGGTCGAACACATATACAAGCCTCCATTACCTTGGTCTGAGGGCACTTTTTTCCTTGGAACGTTCAGATGAAGAATGTGAGAAACAGTAAGTGTGATGCCTTTTTATATTTTCAGCAATACGTTCTCAAAGCATCCACAGAATACAGCAGGGTGGACCCATTTCTCGTTGAATCAATAGCTTTTTGCCACCATTCATGTTTAGCCTGTTTCTACTTGATACAGTAGCCTTGGGAACTATTTCCTGAAGAAGCCACAATGGACAAAATGTCTGGAATAGCTAAAAATAATTTCAGACACCCATGCATTGACCATTATAATAATCAACCAGTAATGATTTGATTTGTCAATTCTTTAAATCTGAATGTAACAATTGGTATTTGTAAACATTTTACATAAGATTTACATTGACTCATATTATGCTGTACAATAAGATTTCCAGAGTTGGGAGGTATTTGTTTGTTTGGGCTTGGTTTATTGTCTGTCTGTCTTACTGTTCAGATAGCTAGCTATGTGTTTTCTTATTGTTGTTGCTATTTTTCAAACAGGGTCATTCTCTCTATCATTAGCCTGCCAGATACTTGCTATGTAATCCAGGCTAGTCTCAAACCCATGGCAATCCTCCTGCCTCAGGCTCCTGAGTACTAGAATAACAAGCAAGTGCTACCACATCTGGCAAGAAAAGCACTATTTGGTGACTAAGTTACAAACACACAGAAATGAAGGCTTTCAGATATTACATTTTGTACTGAAAGAACAAGACCCTCTGCTGAAGAGCTCCAGCAAATGTTCCTTCTGTACCCTGTAGTCCTTCTCACCTCCAAGTACCTGTTCCAGATCTGCACAGTATCAAGGGGGTTCAGGGACAGGACAGGACCCAATAGGTCCCCAACATCTAAAGATATTTCTTTTACAGATCATGGACTGGAAATACTTTTAACTTAAGGATAGTTGGAAGTTTAAAAAACATATATATTGAAGCAGGTACAGCCTTAGGGATACAGACAGGAAACTCATGTGCTGAAATGGTGGGCGAGGCCATGAGGTAAGATCTAGGACCAAGTAGCCTAAGCAGAAGCCAGGGATGAGAAGAAGCGTGAACTACCTCATCGAAATCACAGTGCCCAGCCACTGTCCAGCCAAAGGACTCACTCTCCAAAACCAGTTAGCAAGGTCTTGCTATCTGGCCACATTAAACTACCAATCTATCTCATGTAAAATGTTTTACTTAACCCCCTGTTTGCTAAATATAATTGGTGTGTTTCCAACTAACTAACTTTCTCACAAAGCTTCTGGGCATCCATCTGTGAAGGTGAGTGGGAGATCTTTTTTCAAAGTTGTAGACATCTGTGCTCTTGAGGCCTCTAAGACTCTTGCACACAGAACCATGGAGTTGCTTAAGGAGAATACCAAACCCAAAGGAATTTGTCACAGAAATCCTGGCCTGTGAGAAATCCTTATTTTTATTATTACATCACATGACATCTTTTTATGAATGGAAAGCTGGCACAGAGGCTGTGCAGAAGGAGATACATTGAGCTGAAGTCGTGACAGCTACAGAGCATGCCGGATTAAGGACATGGCATTTCCAGAGTGGTTAGATATCACAACCTCAATGATGAAGCAAGTTCAGAACCAAGTGAGGTCATTAGCAAAGACAGAGACATTGGGCTTATGAGACTGAAGGCTTGAAAGTGGGAGAAAGAAGTACAATTCAGTCCTAAAGGGGCCTATTAAATATGCTAACAGATATTAGAGTTGTTAACAATGCTGGGAGTGCAGTATGGGAAGGAGGGGTATGTGGGTACTAGTCACACTCTGGGTGAGTTTCAGAACCTGGGAAAGAGTAGGGTAAACAAACGAGTGGCTGGTTGGATATAGACATGGATTCTAGCGTCAGAAGCTCTATGTCTGAATCCCAAATAGGCCTTGTACATCCTTGTACTGAGGAGCCTTGTACATCTGGTGAACCATTTAGCCACCCTTTCCTCAGGAGTCTAACCTCTGTGGACATGCTAATAGCTGGAAAGCATGAACGGTCCCTAGTGGGATACATCACACTTAGAGAGATGCACTTATAAGAATACTAATGACAATAATCATAACAACAGGATGTTCATACTTGGGGAAAAGAGGAAAAAAATGGGTTTAAGTAAAGGAAGGAAAAAATGAAATCTAGAGGACACACAGAAACAAAGATAACATAGTGTAAGTTGCTATGGAAACAAAAAGTCAAAGGGGTTTAATGCTAGAGAGAGGCTGGCTAACAGTATTAAATGGTAGAACAAGGTCAAGGGAAATTGGACCTGAGAAAATACTTGTAGACTCTGGTACCAGAGGTCACTGATGGCCCTTAAGAAAGTGGTTAGCACAAAATATAGGGAGCAGGAGCCAATGCTTGGAGAATGGCTAGGACAAGAAACAGGAAGTGTAGGCCATATCCATTGGAGAAGTTCACAAGTTAGAAGAGGGGGGTGAGGGGTTACTAATGGATCCAAATGCTTTCTGATGAGAGAGTATAAGATCTCTTTGAAAATGAGGACACTTTGGTGTATCAGAAAACAGAGAAAAAGAAGCCAGTGCAGAGAGGGAATGAGGAGAGTAGCTAAGGAAGACGCCCCACGTTGACCTCTGGCTTCCTCGTGAACACACCTACCTACAGGCACAAGTACACATACTTGCATGAGCAGGATCACACAGGGCCAGGCCAATAAACTGTAGCTCTCCAAGCGAGAAAAGTGTGAATGAAAGGACATATCCTTTCCAGGGAGAAGAGGACATTAAAATCTGGTCCCTTCTGGCCCGAAAGACAGTGTACAGGTAGGCAACAATTGGTGAGACAAGTGTGCCATGGCACAAGACTCATGTGTGAAGTGGGAGGCTTAGGTTGAAAAGAGAGACTGGGTTTTGTTTGTGCTCCAGTGTCTATCCAGACAACAGAAGAGATTGCCGGGCCCCATTAACAGCATGGGTCACCCACACTGGGTACAAAGAGTAGTACACTGTCCCGAAGGAGATCATGCTTGGGTGAGCACCTTCAGGCACTCTCCACCTGTGTGGGCCAGAAGCAGCCCTTCCCCCAATCCCAATGGGAAGCAGAAGTTGCAGGTGGCATTTGCTGGTAAGAAGAGTAAACAGGGGAGCAGACAATGTGGGAAGCCAAGGTGGGAGGGTAGCTCTGGCCTCTAAGCTTCATAGGCAACTACAGTGCCTAGGAGTTCTGAGAAGTTCCAGTGAACAGATCGTGAGAACAGAGGCCTCCTGACCCTTCGTCCATCTGTATCCTCAGTGAGCAGGCAGGCAGAAGGCACAGCAGGAAAATCTAGAGGACGTAAATGACCATGAAAAAAGCATGCTCCTTTGTTCTTGCACAGACCATGTGTAGTAGGTCAGTCTCTTCCCCCCACATACACAGGCCCTGCTGAAATAGGTCACAGTAAAGGACAGGGGTGACTAAAAGATTCAGCACACCTGAGAAGAATTTTCCAGAAGAGACTGAGATATGTTTTTAGAGACTAGCTAATACTATTTACATTTTGTCTACTATTTAATCAAGTAAGTAAATTCTAGGGCAAGACTGTGGTAACCGATTAGTTTAAGTCCAGCACAGACATGCAACATGGAACAAGATATGAAAATATTATGAAAATAGACACAGATAAGCAATGCAGAGCCGGATAGAGCATGTGAAAAAGATTATCATATAATATAGAAATTCAAGCTTCCTCTCCAGATATCTATAAATTCTGCTATGTGAGGCCCCTGCTATATTGTAATTGTATGTTGACATATCTATTGCCCACATCCAGCTGAGACTTTGAGAGTCAAGACCCTGTATTTCCATCTTCCAATTTTAGCATGATCTCTGGCATGCAATAAGCCCACGGTAAATATTTGAAGACTCATAGAAGAACCAGGGCTGCTAAGGCAGCAGGAAAATCACCATGGACCATTTCTTGTCATCTGTAACAGCCTAGCAGGCTTGGGAGCCCACTGCAGAGAGTCGGTGTGTGGCTTCAAATGAGCTTTGGTTTTAATTTCTCTTCATGTCTGTTCTCCTTGATTTCTTTTTCCTGTCTTACTCCACCAAAGCATTAAGAAGAAGGAGAAATAGGAAAGTTGGCCTAATGAGCTCTTTGAAACACTTCTAAGCAGCAGCCCTCTCACCTCTGGTCACGTTTTAATGTTGCTGTGCAGGTGAAGGGATGCTGAGGACAGCAGGGGAGCA
>NC_022034.1:12888105-12913326 GCF_000317375.1 Microtus ochrogaster | reverse complement strand
ATGCCTGATAAAAATGTATAAGGCAGATATGTGAAAGTCTACCAACAACCCAATAGCTTATTTTACCATACACTCTATGCACCCTTGGAAGCATAAAACACTGGTAGTCGGCCTTTGATGTTACTCTTTGCAACTATTACAGACGTGTTGTGATAAATTTTGATCAAATTTTCTAAAAAGAATATTAAAATGGAACCAAGTTCTCTGCAAAAATTGGAATTGGAAGAGAAGGAGGGAGGGGGAAGGAAAGGAGAAAAGAATGAAGTGGGGGAGAGGGAAGTTAGGAGGAATCATGGAGACCTGGCAGGCAAGGAGGAAGGGAAGCAGTGAGGGAAGGAGGAAAGATGGAAGGTGGGAGGAGAAGGGACAGAGGAAAGGGAAAAGAGGGGAGGAAGGAGATAGGGAAGAAAACAGAGTAAGGGAATGTGAACTAATGCAGGGAGGGATGGAGAGAAGAGAGGCAGAAGTGGGGAGAGCAGACAGGGGGAAAGGCGCTGTTATTGACCACTGTCTTAGTTAGGGTTTCCATTGCTGTGAAGACACACAGTGACCACAGCAGCTCCTATAAAGGAAAACGTTTAACTGAGGTGGTAGCTTACAGTTTCAGGGGTTCAGTCTGTTATCATGGTGGGGAACGTGGCGGCTAGGAGTATGGCAGGATGCAGGGAGACATGATGCTGGAGAGGTCTGTATCTTTTTCTTTCTTTCTTTTTTTGTTTTTGTTTTGTTTTTTGGTTGTTGTTTTTTTCTTTTTGAGATAGAGTTTCTCTGTGTATCTCTGTAGGCCAGGCTGTCCTCGAATTCACCGAGATCCGCCTAACTCTGTCTCCTGAGTGCTAGGATTAAAGGCGTATGCCATTACCACCCAGTGAAGTCTATATCTTGATCCAAAGGAAACAGGAAGTGAACTCTCTCATCTGGGCATGGCTTGAGCATATATGAGACCTCAAAGCCCGCCTCCACAGTGACACACTTCCTATAACAAGACCACACCTCCTAATAGTGCCACTCCCTTTGGGGGCCTTTTTCTTTCAAACCACCACAACCACTCAGCACTGAATCCTCCCTTTCTAATCTTTACAGCCTGATCAACTTCCTTCTCTAAGCCCCCATCTCCTAGGATCTGGCCAGTTCTGCCAAGGAGTACTTATGCTGTTTGGGCAAACAGGAAGTAGCCATGGATCCCAAGCCAGTGCTCCAGAGAGTTCTTTAGTATACAGGGGCTATTAGGGACCCACCATGTGTGCCGTGAACCACACAACATCTGCCTCTCTATAAGTGACACCTCCTCTGTGTTAAATCCCTTCCTCCTTGAAATACCAGAGTAATTGCATGGTTTTTCTGAGTGTGTAACAAGATGGAGCTTCACAGAACGTGTCGTTCAACTTGGAACAGGACACACGTTTAGAGCAGCACTGTTGTCAACTCACCTTTCAGAAACCGCTTCTTGACCATCCTTCAGCAAATAATTTTTGTTCCACATTAAAGAGTCATCTGCCCTACCTTTTGGACACTCTGTCAATGTCTAGGGTGGCCCATCTCAACAACATGCTCTACAGGGGAATGGGTACCGCAGACCCTTGCAGTCAGGTCATCCAACACACAACCCCACACAGAACCTCAGACCGGCAACTCAACTGTCATCTCTCACCTTGCTCTCACAGCAGGCTTTGGTAACAGTGTCTTCTGTCTTATATCTGAGATCTGTTTTCCATCCCGAGCCTGGTAGTGCCCCAACCCCCAATGTCTCTGCCTCCAATCTGAGGTCCTCTTGTCATCCAGAGCCTGGCTGTGCTCCAACCACCCAATGTTACTCCTACAACAGTGGCAACTACTCAGGTTGGAATCCTCTCCCACCTGACACCACCCACACCATGTGCTTCCCACTGCAGGAGCACCATTGCCTCCCCTAAGCCTACCATGTTTTAGAGATGCCTCAACTCATAGCAAACCTATACAGCCTTCTCCAACCACACCACATCCCTGCAATCCTTTGGTCTTCTGAACCAAAATATCTAAGCGTAGAGGAGACTTCGAGTCACCTCCTATATATATTGCTGGCCAAAGATAAATATGACTGAAATTTTAAACCATCTCTGGATGATATCTCAGCATAGACAACTACTCCCTCAATTCACATAATTTCAGTTTAAATGGACATCAGAGCATGCCCTGGATCCCCTGCTCTGTCTGCACGGACACTGTCTGCCTATGACGCATTCCGTTCAGTCATCTGGTCTTTCGCTGATCTTCGGACAAGCCATGTTTATTCCCACAGCAAAGCGTGTGTACCAGATATGTCCTCCATCTAGAGAGCTCTCTGCTCTCCCATCCCATGTCCCCATATTTCTTCACAGAAGTCTCTAGTCTAATGCCACCACCTCAGAGATTTCCCAGGAGACTCTCTCTGAAAAGCCATCTCCCGAAACCCCCATCTCTCTCTATCCTGTAACCCTGCAGTGCTTTTCCTCATGTGTATGATGCTTTTACTTCACGGGCATCTACTCGCTGCTTGCTTTTTATTATTAAAAAGCGGGTCTCTGGGCTGGGAATGTGGTGGAGTGCTTGCCTAGCTGTGTAAGCGGTTTCAATCCCCAGAACGGGAAGAAGAAGAGAACGAGGAGAAAAAAGAGAAGTTGAGGATAAAGGAGGATGAAAAGTAGGAGAGAGAAGAGAGGGAACTGCTTTCTAGAAAGGATGGCTCACTGAGTACTCTCCCTCTTCTATACACAAAACGGCACAGGACAGCAGGGGACTGAACCATGGTTCTATTTCAGACTTTTAAAGAATGTCTGGGCCAGACTGGGTCCTGTGTCCCCAAACTCAAGTTGGCTCCCACAACCGCAAAAGCTTTCTGCACCTAAAAGCATGTTGCCAATCATGAATCAAATTTCCAAGTTGTTTTCCTCTCTGTGTGGCATTGTAGTCATCTTGATGTGACACTGACGTGGCTCTCGTTCTGTTGTTTCCTTTTTATAACACCATTTGCATAATTCACGGACTGCTCCGTACGATTTGCACAACTGAAGGCAATGTCAGAAAAAATGGCATTTCAAGAGTCTCATGATTTGCAGTCACCAGCAGCTCATGTCATTTTTGTGGTGTCTCCTGATGAAGGCGTGACTTGTCTAAAGCACGCTGAAGGACTGGGTGGCTAGAGCTGAATGGGACAGAGAAGTGTGCCATCTACCCTGGGACAGCGAATGTTCCGCCATGCAGGCTCGTGGCAGTGAACACAAGAGTCGGTGAGTGATGGTCAGGAGACATACAGAATCAAAGGTTGTTTGGGGTTGCTCCATTTTTACTGGTTATACCCGATTTAAACTCGCCACTCAAGGACCTAAGAGCCTTTGTCTGGTTCTCTTTAAAGCTGCATGAATCTTCATCTTCTGAAGCGAGCATTGTCTACACAAAATGAGGTTGAAATGTGATTATACCCAGTAAGGTAACTAAACATAATCTTAAATAATGGAAAAATAACAACAGTGGGGATGGAGAGCTACTTGGGAGTTGTATCAATTCTCTGTAACTATGATGCAGGTCCTGCCCTAACAGCATATTCCACAGGCAATGCCATTATTTATGACATCCTCCACCAGTCCATGAATAAGTTAAGGAACAGATACAGAAAAGGGATATTAAATAAATAAAACTATAGTCAACAATTGTCAAAAGCCTCTTGGTTATAATAGGACTAGGATGCACTTCACATTAGAATAAAAGGTCAATAATTTATCTGAACATGAATAAAACATAGGAGCTTTGCAGAATTAAGAAAGCACTCTTTAATTGTTCCTCAGTATAGCAGCAAGTCAAGCCACTAATAAATAACAAATCCCTCCATTCACACCAAAATATTCATGCAGACACAAAAGGCACTGTAACGGCAGATACATGCAGGTGGGGTGAGACTGGGGGACATTTCTCCCTTTATTCAATAGTGCCAGGAATCTCCCTGTGAACCAAGGGCCTTTTAAAATAATGTTCATTCATTGTTATATATTAAAGTGACCTGAATGTGACAAAAAGAATTGGTTGGCTGCCACAAAGAGCCGCCCAGGTCATGAGATAAATAGGCCAAAGGGCACAGAAGTTGCTAGCTTCAGTGGCCAGTGGACTTTGCATCTTTAAGTCCATTTTTTAAAGAAAAAAACTGCAAAAGTTTAAAAGCAGAACTGGCGCTCTAGTATACTTTCTATATGACTGAGAAAATAAACCTCAGCCCCTTGTAGAATTTAAACCGACAAATTCAGCACAGAGCAAATATACAAATATAACAAGATCGTATCATTATTAACTAAACATATGCATACTGCTGTTTTGCTTGCAGCACTGGTGGGGATTTTTTTGTATCACTTTATAAAACAAAACTTTTAAATATTTTTTTACATAGAGAATAAAGTATCCAGTACCTTCCCTAGTACAACTGATACATGCTACGTTAACAAATCATCTTTAGCTGGTGTAGTATTGTGCTCTCCTGTAATCATAGCCCTTGAGAAGTTGAGGCAAGGAAAATCATGAGTGTAAAAGGAGATTGTGTGTTTGTTTCCCAGCTGCCCAGACCTGAATAATCACACAGAAACTATATTAATTAAAATACTGTTTGGCCAATGGCTCAGGCATATTTTTTTAGCTAGCTCTTACATATTAACCCATTCTTATTAATCTAAATATCATAATTAGACTGTGCCTTATTGGTAAGTTTCCAGCATCTGTCTCTTTCAGCAGCTACATGGTGCATGCCCGACTCCACCTTCTTTCTCCCTACATTTAGTTTAGATTTTGTCTACCTATATTTTGCCCTGACATAGGCCAAAGTAGCTTCTTTATCAACCAATGGTAATAAATCATATCCACAGAATAAGGAGGAGAATCCCACATCACATGAGTCCAAGAGTAGCTTAGTCTACAGAGTCAGACCCTGGTTTTCACAAGTAAACAAGCAGGAGCAGTTAAGAACACATACTGCTCTTGCAGAGGACTCAGGCTTCGTTCCCAGTACCCAGCTGGTTCTAATTACAGTTGCTTCTAATTCCAGCTCTGGGGGATCCCACACCCTCTTCTGGCCTCCTTGGGTACCTTCACACATGTTTACAAACCCACATATGGGCACACTCACTCATACACAGATAAATAAAATGAAAATCTTTAAATAATAAACAGATGAGACCAAAATATATTCCTTATGAAGGACAATTTGCATCTGACCAGATTTTGAACTTTGATCAGAACCTAATCTCCTCTTATAATGTCAGTCATCTTATGGAATTTTCAAGGACTGAAGTCTGCCTCTGACATGTGTGTGGTGTGTGTGTGTGTGTGTGTGTGTGTGTGTGTGTGTGTGTGTGTGTGTTTCTAGTGCTAAAACAGGATGTAACAGAATAGCTAACATATAAAGAAAGGAAGTTTAGTTCATGGTTCTGGAAGGTTTATGGTTTCTGAAAGATTTGTTGAGGGAAAACACACACATACAAGACTCTGTCCAAGTTTTGATGTCAGCATTCTTAAGACTTGCCTCTGTGCATGGATAGTTAGTGGTGAGAGAGACTGGAAGTCACAAAGGGTTCTCCCATCAAACCCCCAAATCAACATATTCCTATCTCATCTTCCTTGTAGGTCATCTCAAGAGTCCCTGAGAAGAACTGTAAGAAGCTGGACACAAGTGACTGAGGTTGAAAGGTACCCCATGGGATTGTAGAGACAGCTTAGTGGTTAAAAGGTGTTGTTGTCCTTCTACAACACCAGAGTTTGGCTTCCAGCACCCAAGTCAGGCAGCTCCCAATTGCCTGTAACTCCAGATCCAAGGGTGCCCCCTTCTGGTTTACTTAGGTACCTACACTCAGGTGAATATACACACAGTGATAACACATCTAAAAGTCTCAAATCATAGGTTTTATAAAACACACATCCATGTGAAGGCATCCCTGGGACCTTGGAAGGGTTCCTTATAGTGACAAACCTGACTGCTAAGTTTGATAGTAGCTTCATGGTAACCTTTATTGTTCAGGAGATGAGGGTTAAGGGCAAATCTCAGGGCTTGGATAGATATTTGAAGAGGAGGCATGAGTCACCACAGCCTACTTCTCCTGGGCAGCCAGGAACATAAGAAGCAAAATTAAAGACTATGAGCTTTTAGAGAACATTGTAAATAAGCAAAGAAAAATATGCTGAGTCACATTACCATTCTGAAATTTAAAAATCAGCTATGTTATATGTATTAACCTAATGATATTCAGACAATAAATTATGACTACATTAATATCTCCCTAGGTATAGGTTGATTTATATATTCCCCAAAATACATGCAGGCACCTAAATCCCAATATCTTGAAACAGAAAGCTGAATACAAGCGATCAAGTTAAGATGAGGTCACTGGAGTGTGTCTTAGTCCAGTGCAGTTGGTGCCTGCATAGAAGGCATAAATTCGAACACAGAGATAGACATCGAGGGAGGAGATGATGAGAAACTGGAAAATTTCACCCACAAGCTAAAGCCACTGGCCTCCAGGGGGAAGAAGCAAGATGGATACATCCTCAGAGTCTCCAGATGAGCTAGCTCAGTCCTTCAAACACTGTCTCCAGAGGGAGAGAGGAAAGCCTTCGGCTGTTTTACCGTCAGCTTGCAGTGTTGCATGTGGGGATGCAAGAAGATGGAATAGTCACGGGCTGCCGAGGTCCTCACAGGGTTCTGCATCCGGGGTGCTGTTATTACCCACCCATCTCCAAGGTCACAGAAGTAGTAGGGGAAACTAAGCCTTGAACCAGGAGGCTAACTCTAAGGCTACTCTATGCTTACAACTACACATAACACCAGCTTGGTGGGCATATCCTTACATTCAATAATTATCTATATTTGATTATAAACATCTTTGTGTGATTCAAAGAACATTTTGAAGCTTCTGAAAACATCCATTGATTTTCTGAAATACCACTTTTTAAAAATGTGCTTTAATCCTATTGATGAGACAGAAGGTACAGTTGACACCAAAGGAGGAGCCAGTTTGACTGAATACCATGACCAAAATTAGTCAGAACTCAAACCAGAGAGGTAGCTCCCAAAGGTTGCAAGTTTGAACATTGGCTCTCTTGCTAGTGGCATTGTTCAGAGAGGCTGTGAGACTTGTGTCATTAAGAACTCGCTTGCAGAGTAATCTAGGGTAAAGGCCTAGCCAAAGAAAGACACTGAGGCAGGCCTCGAAGGTGGTACTCATTTCCTATTCCAGTTGAGCTCTTTGTTTCCTGACCTACCGAGAAAGAAGAAAACTGCATCCACAGCCCCGTCTTGCTCCTCTAGCCCACATGTCTCCAGTTACCATGCCTTCTTCAGCACCGTGGACTGCGCCCTCTAAACTGCAAGGCAAACCAAAGCACCCTTTCACTTAGGTGATTACTGTCCAGCATTTTGTCACAGCTGCAAGGAAAGGCGATGTGGTTGCCCAATAGGACAGAGGTGGCTCCTGAGGTGCCTTGCGGGACATAGGTATGGGACCAAGGGAAGGGAGGGAGAACCTGATCCTTACGCACGTCTTTAAAACCCATCGCTTCAGAAGTCCTAGGCCTGGAAGCAGAAGACAACCGCCCCTCACTGGCTGGTCTGGTTTAAAACAACTCAGGAACAATCAAGAAGCAGATTTCTTTGTAAAGGAATTAATCTTGAGGAATATTTCTTAAAGGTGATTGAGCCTAGCATATGAAGACAGGTAGAACTGGAGAAGGGAGGAAAGATTCTAGCAGGAAGGACTGTGGCGCAGGATGGCAAATCTACAACAGACAAATAAGGCAGATGAGAGATGAGGAAACACAAGGGAAGGCATCCACGTCTATGGGAAGCTATGGCGAAGGACAGCGAGTCACCCAGCATGTCAGTCATTGGCTCACTTGGACCACAGACAGCCAAGAGTCTGTGTTAGAACGTCATTGACTTTAAGTTCTCTCTCTCTCTCTCTCTCTCTCTCTCTCTCTCTCTCTCTCTCTCTCTCTCTCTCTCTCTTCTTTTCGCCTGTCATTTATTTATCATTTCTACCCAGCTCCCATCCTCAAGGTGGTGAGTTGTCTTCCATTATTAAATCATATGGAAAAATCCAAGGTAAAAGACAGATCAAAACTAATTAAGAAGCAGGCATCTGGGTTTAATTAGTCCCTGCCACTGGGTGCTCCAGCAAGCTTTCTATTAGCTCACGCCGGCTTCCGAGAAAAGGGAAGCCATCAAGTTCACTGAAAAGAGGTTAATTTATTTTCCAGGTACAATATTCTAAGAAGACTCTATTTCCATCCTGTTTATGTAAAAAGTGAACAGTAAGGGAAGATTTCACCTCTACTATTGGCTTCAGTGTCAAGTCTTTGCATGGAGGTGGCCATGGCTAGTGCTCATCATCTCTGTCCGCAGACTTGCCAGAAAGGAGACACAGGTTTAGGAAATGGCCACCTACCCTTGCTGTTTCTCTAGAAGGTGAAACTGAGGCCATGGAGGGACCTTTCCTTTTCAAGGAGCTAGGTGTGTTCATCAGCTTCCTGTTGCTGTCACAGAATACCCAAGACAATCAACTCAGTGAGAGAAACGGTTTGTTTGGCTCAGGGCTTCTTCAGACACTTAAGTCCATGTGTGGATGGCTTGATTGCTTTGGGGGCTGCCATGAGATGGGACGTCAGGGTGGGAGCATGCTCCCTGGCATATATTTAGGGTCCCATCTCTTTCCTATAATACAACAGACTTGCAGGGAAGCCTATAGATCTTTCTAAGCACTAGCACTGTGGGTTTGGATTCTGAACAAGGTAAAGCACCTGGGTTGAGCTGGGAGGCCAAAATCTAAGGCTTCCAGCAGTCTCTGGTCCCCTTTATGAAGAAAGCCAAGCTTCTGGTCTACCTTGGAGACTGAGGAAGAAAGTTCCAGACTGTAGACTGAGGCCTGGTGGCTCCCTTGTGGGGATCTCTGGAGAACCTCCTGCCAGCAGGTTGCAGGGTACAAGCTCTTTTTGCTAAAGTTACAGAAATTCTCTCGAATGGTCTCTCAAAAATGACAAACTAATAAAACTTAAAAAAAAAAAATCTTCATCCTCAATGTTACCATCATGGTCTGACTCTGAAAGAGCCCTCCATTGATCTGTGTTTGAACACCTGATCCTTAGCTGGTAGATGACCGTGGGGCCTGGATGTTAGAGCTTGCTCCCCAAGACCAGACTTGAGAATGATAGTCTTGGCTATGGAAAGTTCCATTCTGATTCCTGGTCAGTTGATACCATGTGACCAGCGGCAAGCTCCTGCCACCCTGGACCAGGTCGCTCTGCTTGCCTACCTTAGCATGGTGGACCACATCTCCTGAAACTACAAAATAACCTTCTCCTTCCATAAGCTTTCTGTGTCGGGCATTCTGTCACAGTGGGAGGAACAGTGCCTACCAAGTCTCCATTACCCAGACTCACACAGCACCGGTTCTACGGTGTCTTTCCATTAACTCACTAATGTCACGATACGTAGATGTTGAGTCATTACAGCCTTTTCTTCCAGCATCAACCCGATGCAATTAAAATGAAATATCTAGACATACTAGAAGAATAAATGGTGAAAATTTCCTGTGGACTTTACCTTCCAAATGGAAACCAAGCAAACCTTTGGGAAAATCCCTAGCCGACTGTTGAGTTGTAGATTTGGCATTCTTGATGAAAGACTTGGTATTAAAACATCAGTGTCAACTTAAAAAGTCTCCGAGGCTGAGACTATGTCTCAGTAGGACCAGAGTTCAGTCCCATGCAAAATAAAGCTGGGCTCAGTTGCAAACGTTTGCTCTCAAAGTTCAGAGAGGACAGAATCTGGGGGGGATCTCTGGGGCTCGCTGGTCAGGCAACCTTTCCTAATCAGTGAGATCTAGGCCAGAGAGAGGCCTCCTGTCAAACAAACAATCAACCAAAAAGATGAATGGCAGCTGAGGAAGGGCACCCAAGGCCGTTCTCTGGATTCCAATTTCCTCAAGGACAAGCATATGCAAACACACAGACAGAGTGTGGAAGGGGGCATCTCTGAGGCTTTGATGCCAGATACAGAAATGAACTACTTTTGTAAGGAAAGAGCAGCCCGGTCCATTCCTACTGTGAGCAGAGACTGTTCTTTGATTTTCCAGCCACCTTTAAAAAAAAAAAAAAGAATATTTCTTTTACTTTTACTTTTTTAATTTTTGCTTTTTTGAGACAGGGTTTTTCTGTGTGTCTTTGGATGTCCTGGCTCTCACTCTGTAGACCAGGCTGTCCTTGAACACACAGAGATCTGTCTTCCTCTGCCTCCTGAGTGCTGGGGTTAAAGGCATGTGCCACCACACGCAGCTAGTTCAGTCGGTAGAGTATGAGACTCTTAATCTCAGGGTTGTGGGTTTGAGCCCCATGTTAGGTGCCATTAAGTAAATGGACATTGCCCATTTGTTTCCTGACTGCCCAGACCTGAGTAATCACACAAAAACTGTTTTAATCACAGCACTGTTTGGCTCAGGCATATTTCCTAGTCAGCTCCTATATCTTAAATTAACCCATTTCTATTATTTTATATTTTGTCATGAGGCTCATGGTTTGTTACCTCTTACTTCTTTGGCAGCTGCATAGTGTCTCTCTGCCTCTGCCTTCTTTCATCCTCCATCTCTGATTGGATTTCCTCCTTGCTATATTCTTCCCTGTCATAGGTCAAAGCCGCTTCTTTTTTAACCAATGGTAATAAAACATAATCACAGCATACAAAGGGGAACCCCATCTCATTCCCACCTTATGAAATACAATCCCAGATGGTACGCAAATATTTCCCAGGCAGTCTGTAATAAGGGTGGGTTCTCAGACTCAACACTGTCAACAGTGGGGCATAGGTCATTCTTTGGTGAGCTACATCATACAATACCCTATACTTAGCATGCAACTGGATGTCTGCTCTGTGCATCTTGTCCTTTTGAAAAGAAAGCAGAAAAAAAAAGGAAACACCCCTGAGGGCAGAGCGAAGAACCCTAGCTAAGGTATGTTGTCCTTGATGGGGGAGCAAGGCCCTCCTAAGAGCTGCCCTAGCACTCAGATAGATTTGGGGTTGTAACTCTCAGATTTCTGCGCCAAAAATGAAAGAAAATGTTTTTCTGTGAAAACTTTTTAAGGTTGAGTCTTACTGCTTGGATGCCCCGTAATTTAAAAAGCCTAATATGACCTCGGGAAAATTTCTGAGGTTTTTGTAGCTCTAATGAGGTTACCAGGATGGAAGTTAGTTACCACAGGCGTCTATGAAAAAACACAGAGTTTTCACCTTCACCATCTTATTTAAATCAGAATGAGTTGCTCATGTACAAGTACACGATTCTAGAAAAAAAATACCCACCCTTCAGAAATATTAGCCAACCATAATATTTTAAAGTTTGTGTGTCATTGATACAGCTACTTTCTTATGGTCATAGGGTCACAGAGTCGACTTATCAGAGTACCATGGCCAGCCCAAATGGAGATATTAAAATCATATCTTTTATGTGACAATAGGTGCATGTCCTCTTGATACCTAGGACAATCTAAAAAATGTAGACATTATGGGATTCTTGCACTGTTACCTAAATTCACACGAAACACAAGAAGTATCATTATTTTATATCATGTCATAGGATGAATACGGAATTTTGATCTGACAAATTTTTCTCTCACTTATATTTTGACAAGTAGTGTTGTGAGGTTGTGAGTCAGACTTCTAGAAACATGAATCACCTAGGATAGATGAAGGATTTTCCGCGCGCACACACACAGAGAGAGAGAGAGAGAGAGAGAGAGAGAGAGAGAGAGAGAGAGAGGAGGATTAATCCATAAAACAACTCTTTTTGTGTATTAAAGAGAAAGGGGGACACAAATTTGGGTCTTGAGAAAAGCATTGTGGATTTTTAAATAATTTTATGTATATAGGTGTTTAGTCTGCATGCATATCTATGCACTATATGTATGCTAGGTGTCTGTGGAAGGCAGAAGAGAATGTCAGATCTCCTGTAATTGGAGTTACAGATTGTTGTCAGCCACCCTGGGGTGCCAAGAATTGAACCCAGTTCCTCTGGAAGAGCAGCCAGTGCTCTTACCCAGCAAGGCATCTCTCTGGCCTCACCATGTTTTCTTCAAGCATTTTATAGTGACCTGAAAGCATTTCATTCAAAATGTGTATTTATAGTATATAATTGTATATATCTGTATGTACAAGAACACGTGTGCCTATGTGTATGGAAGCCAGAGGTACATGTTTCAAGCCTTCTCTTAACATTCTCTGCGTTATTCCTTGAGATGGAGTCTCTTTCTGAACCTGAAACTCAGCAAGACTTCCAATCCCTCCTGTCTCTGCTCCCTGGCACTTGCTACCCACCATGCCCAGCTTTATTCTGTGGTTCTGAGGATACAATCTCAGGCCCTCGTAATTTTATAGCAAGCACTTTACCCGCTGATCCATGTCCCCAGCTCCCTAAACTAGTTTTGCATAAAATCTAAAGCATTTTAGGATTAAGTTACCTGCAAGGCTACAATTTACATAAACGTCCCACAGGGTGACAAATCTGTAATTTGTGAGCAATTGTGATCCTCCCATCCATCCTGGGAGAATAATACTGGAAGAATTAATTTCTTGATGATTGAGTCCTTGTTCCTCAGGAAAAGGCTCTGAACTCTGTGGGACAAAAAATAAGCCACCTGGAGACACCACTGAGGTACACAGTGACTTGTAGCATGCAGTTGGCGTGCAGCATTATGAATACTAAGAGACACGGGCATGGAACACACCAAAGATCCATATGGAGAAGTCCTGTGCCGTTGGTCATCTGATCACCCATGCAATCTTGTGCCCTTGCCATTACGAGCCCATTGGCTGAGTGACCAGGTCCCCAAATTCACTTTGTTGTTATTTCCACAATGAAACTGAAAGACTCCTTCAGAAATCTATTACAGCCTGATTTTAGAAAGGATACATTGCTTATTGAAAACACTGGGCCTAAGGAGCTGACATATCGCCATCACTCCCCTCACAGGGTTATTTTGATCCCATGGTCAGTTCAGTCTGCTCTGGCTTCCTGGCAGGTCTGTCGCAACAAGGAGACAAGCAGGCCCAGCTGCTGCTCAGAAATGCAGTGTCTGGGCCAGCAATTCCCAAGGTCAGTGTGAGGGTGTGTTGCATCAGATTCTTCTGAGAAGCCACTGGAAATAAACACTCCAGGTCTCACCCCAAAACTCCAAGATCAGAGCCTGCATAAAGAAGGCCCTGGAATGAGGCTGTTCATCACCGCCTACAGTCCCTTAGTGTGATCTTGGGCTTTCTCCGAGTTCAGTCAAAGCGGGTCTGGAGAGGTGGCTCAGCAGTTTACAGCACTAGCTGCTCTTGCGACAGACCTGGGCTCCATGCCCCATGCCAGCACACATACTGAACAGCTCACAACTGCCTGCAATTCAAGTTCACTTGAACTGGGTGGGGCTCTTCGGGCCTCTGCAGGTGCTCATATACATGCTATTCATTCACACGACACTCAGAACTACCGATAAATACAAATAAAAAATTTAAATTAAGTCAGCTTTACAAAAACAGAAATGATGCTATGTGTTATGTGGCCCCAGAGTCCCATTATCCCCTGCTAGAATTCATCCCTAAGGACCTAACCTCCCTCCATTAGGCTACTCCTCCTAAAGGCGCCGCCAGCTCCCAACAGAACTAACATCTGTGGACCCCTCCTTCAACAGTTGCAGTCTGAAGGATGTTATCCGGAATTCAGTTCAAACCTTGATACCCACTATATCCCACAGCACATCCGTGTGTGAACATGCTGTGAGACACAGCCAAGCAGATCTTTCTAGAGATGTCTATGTGAATAAGGCAAGGTTCACGGTACAATGCAGTCAACCTCTAGAGGAGCCTCTGCCACACCAAGGAAAAGCATGATGCCCTCATTGTGTGGAATCCCATGGTGAAAGAGTAGTCATGTGACTCAGGCCCACAGGGAGCACCATCTGCTCCGGATCTGCAATGTAGATATTGCCATCTCTGGGTTCCCAAACCCCACAGAATGATGCCAGGTAACATCCTGTGTTTGAGGTAACATCCCTTTGAACTATTTGACCACGGAGTATTTCTGTAGTCACATATTCTCACATCACGCCAATCCACAGCTCTGCAGAGCACGCAGTGGGACAATACTGTGAACATCCAGGTAAGTCCAATATCCCACGCTAACCAACCAGAATCTTTTCGCTGTATGATTCCAAGGAGTCTGCAGCTGCCCCGGTCAAGTCAACAGGACCTATGATTGAATCTCCAGATGACAGGGAGATTGGGGGGATACAGTGGAGAAAGCCAGAAAAATATTAGACAAGCTTCCCATGCCTCCCAAATTCATGTTGGATATAAAGAAGGAGAGAAAGGGTGTCCAACATAAGTAACAAGCTAGAGATGGGGCAGTCAAGGATAGAGTCATGAAAATCTTCAGGCATATGGAAACCTTAAAGGATCGTTGGATAAAAAGGAAACAGAGTTGGTAACGTTGGGGGAAGGTGAAGAAAGAGAACTGTGGCAATCCCCAGACTTAGAGGAAAGACTTACGGGAGTCAATCTGCCTGACACTATTGAGAAAAGATTCCTGATTTTGGAAACAATTCCTGCTATCAACAGAGCACTTGCTACTTGCAGATGGTGTTCTGGGCATCATATATCCCCTTCGTGAGTGCCTTGAGGCAGCTGCTAACACTGTTTTATAGATGAGGAATCTAAAGCGCAGATTGGCGAGTGAAACTATCCGGAGTCCCCAGGTTACTCTCTCTTGTCTTCCTGTGATCATTGTACCTGACGGAAGCAAGTTAAAGAAAAGTGGGTTGTCGTTGTTATTGTTGTTGTTCATGGATTCAAGGGTTTCAGCCCACCATGGTAGCCCAGCATGCCATGGAAGCCAGTCACTTCCTGGTGGACCAGGAAACAGAGAGAGTGCAATAGGAACCAGGGGCCTGGTATAACCTTCAAGGCCAGCCCTCTGTGCCCTACCTTCTGCCAGAAAAATCTTACCTCGTAAAGGCTCCACAGTCTCCCAAAATAGTGTCACCAGTCAAGGGACAAATGTTCACAATATGAGTCTTGGGGGGAGAGCGGGGGGGGGGGTCACAGGCAGAATGTTATGGTTTGAATTTGAAATGTGTCTTGCAACCGTCTCTCAGGCAATTAGCACATGAACACAAGGAGCTAACAAATTAAGGAAGCTGCAAACACCCAGCCCTGTTGTCTCACAGATATAATCCTAATACTTCAGGTGCTGAGCAGGAGGAGTGTCACCAGTTCAAGACTAACCTGGGCTACGAATGAGTTCCAGGAAATAGACCCTACAGTATAAGTAGAGAAATAAGGTTGCTGAATATGCTTATCACCTCTAATTGCTAGGCATGGGTGAGGGGAGCCCATTCTCAGGCAGCTTCCACCTTCCCGTAAGCCACTTTGGCTCTGTGTGTTGGCAATGCTGAAACACACATGCCCTTCAGCTCCACCATTGTGCTTCTAGGAATATGTCATCAGTACACACGCAAATGTCCACTCGCCTAGAAAGTGATCAGTGTGGCAATGTGCACAGTCACACACAATACAGGGATTGATCAAATGACACACGGGAGAAAAATAAAATTACAGGCCGAACTTCTAGTTAACACTCATTAGATGTTCTCATGGGCCAGATACTGCACAAAAAAGACTTAGCATGTAGTATCCAATTTAACTCTGACAACACTTATAAGCAGTCTATTACTGTTATGGCTATTTTCTATGGGAGTAAATGGTCATTTGAAGAGATGATGTCACTCGGTTAGGTTCACACAATTATTTAGAGACAGCCTCAGGGGTGGTCATCAAGGCCTTGCTTGAGACCAGTGGTTATCTGCTTCTATGTCAAAAGTGATGGATATGCACTGTGAAACACACAAAGGTTCCTGGGTTCCTCATAGGTTCACTGATGTGACAGATGGCAAGGTGAGATGTGACAATCACTTTTTGTAAAGTGCCTTCTGTGTGACACCCTTGTGTTCTTTGTGTTTCTGAGTACACACGCACACCTGCATGCTCCCGTTTGCACTAAGGTCAGAGCAATTCAAATGCCGAGCTGTTTCAAAGTGATTGGGTTGTGGAACGATGGAGGCATCCCTGTCCTAACCTCCCTGCTGTCTGCTCTAAGAGGAGACTGAGCAGTAGCACTTTTCAGAAATATTTTGAACTTGAATGTAAGAGAGCCTAGATGTCAGAGGCTGTCTGTCACACAGTGCCCATTCTCATCTTCTGCTTCCAGGAAAGGAGGTAAGACTCGGAAAAATCAAGTAGGCGGGTAGTGGTCTCTTGGCCAATCAGCAGCAGAGACAGAATGGGGCTGTCTGCCACCGCTCTCACTCGCCCACGAAAGTACCTGGCCGCGGTTCCCCGTGCAGTGAAGCACAGTGGGACCCAGAGCTCACTCACGTTCCCATGCGCCAACCCACCCACCACTGAGCTCTGTTCCAAACACACCAAGCCCTGCCTTGGTGCCGGTGAGACCGAAGACTGAAGAAAAGGCACCACCCCTGGTCATCTGTTGGCCTCTAGACAGCGCTGGATGATTTTCTACAAGCCAGTGGTTATGAACAGAAGTGTGTCTCAGCTCCCAGCAACACCCCCAAACTGTGCTCTGTAGGGATCCTGACTTGATTAGAGTGGCCCACACCAGAATATTTGTGATACTAACAGATAGCCTGTAGTGAAGAGCAGTCGTCCACATTATGTCTGCAGGCATCGGTGTTTCATCCGGGACTTGAATCCAATCTGTTTCATCCTAGGTTAAGGCTCTTCTGGTCTGCTGGTGTAGGATCCACTCTGCCAGAAGCCTCGATGTGAGCTGTGTTCATCCTCAGCTGTCACTTCTAATCCCACAGAGGTGAAGAGGGAGAAGGGGTAAGAGGATACTGGCACGTTCCACCATACTGCAGACAAGTCTGGCCTGCCTCATACAAGGCCCATGACTGGTTGGGAAAGGGTGCAGAAACAAGGGAAGGTCTGAGAACCATTGGAGAACCGGGGCCAGGAACTAGGCAGTGTTCTGGTACCCAGGCAGTGTGAGGTGATAACAGTTGTCAGAGTTGCAGAGTCATGTGATTTAGCATTCCCCACACAGAGGTGTGACATGACTCTGAGAACAGCCTACTAGGAGACAAGCTGAGACTGGCGGGTCTTCTCTGGCCCCTCCTCCACAAGCTAGTTAGACTGGAAGGAGGGTCTAGGGCACAGTGGCCAACTAGTCATTCTTTTCTATCTGCTTCCCCTCTTACAAGGGATGAATAGTAAAGTAATGTTTCCACTTTGGGTAAAATAGGAAAGGGAAAAGAGACACAAAGGACAGCCTAGAAGGTTCCACCAGCCATGGCTGCCAAGTGGCATGAGCTGTCACAGGCAAGCCAACACACCTCTCAAAGAGTAAAATTCAAAACGATGGTCCTGTCCAGCGGGAAACAGAAAACTCACACAATGAAATGGGATGCAGAGATGGGAATGGGCACAGTGCACAAAAGAATTGAAACCTTTGTAAAAGCACAGAAGCTATTGTGCCGTGTTACCGGTGGCATTGGGGGCTGCTCACACCAGAATGCCTTTCATTCAGTTGCAAAATAGAACAAATTTTTCCTAATTTGAATAGTAACAGAGAGGTTTTTAAATTCGTGATTGTCTTTCTCACTTTTTGGCTTTATTTATATTTGTTATATGTATCAATTAATACATAAGCAGATTTTTAAAATAATAGGAATAATTTTTAATTGATATTCTTCTTTTAAAGTACCTAATTGATCTTTGGGATACTGGGAGTCACACTATGATTACAAAAGAACACTGGAGCTAAAAGTGAAAATTGAAGCAGTATTTTGTTTAACATTATATCTAAGAGTCCCAGTAGTGGCATCCGTTAGCACACAGTTCTCACAGAATTACATCCAATTTTTAACTCCAGGAAGCCCCAGTTGTCCCTAACTTAAAAGAATGTGCTGGGCTCAATCATGAGCATTCACACTTCGAAGTGTTTTTTTTTTTTTTTTTTTTAATGTCTTTAGTGATGTCATAGCATCTAGCTCTGCCTCTGCCAGGGATACCTTGAATGACTGAATGTAGTTTAAAGGCTGCAACCTCAAATCAGGTACCTGGGCATTTCCAGGCTCTGTCACTCTAGACCCTCTGGACCACACACTTGCATAAACGGTCTGGTCAAGTCCCTTTGGAAAGAGAGACCTAAGCTCTTTCTATCTTCCAACTTCTACCTCTGATGAAATCTCTCTGATACCCAAGGAAGTTCTAAGCCAAACAGCTCAGCTTTTCCCTGGTTCTTGCCTTGCATTTCACAGCTATAAAGTCTGCCCCAGGATTATAGTGGGAAGAACATTAGCCATAGAGTTACAGGCAGAGGTCGGGGTCACAGTGAAGTCTCTTGCTTGAATGAAGTGAGACTTCTGTGAGCCTTAGGGCTCTTCTCTGGATAAAGTCAATGTCAGCGCTGCATCCTTCCCAAAGAGAATACAAAGCACATCCCACCCGGTTCATAAACTTGGTGCACTGTGCCGGAAGCATGCACACAGGTGATATGAGGATGTGGATGGATAGCCAGCTTCAGACCTATATACCGTGAGAATGAGCACACCCCGGACACTGCCTAGAAGTCCAGGACCCAAAGGCTGGATGGCCCAGAGACTTAGAGTAGAGCCAAACACGATTGGGAGGGAAAATGTCAACAAAATGATACCTAACAATATTCTGCCATATTCCCAGATTGGTGACTGCTCCAATGGTCGTCAAAGAGCCTTCATCCAGTAACTGATAGAAATAGATACAGAGACCCACAGTCAAGCATTGGGCTAAGCTCAGGGAATCCTGCTGAAGAGAGGGAGGAAAGATTGTATAAGCCAAGTTGGCGGGGTAGTCAAGGACATCACAAGCAAACCCATAGAAATAACTAACCTGGGCTCATAGGAGCCCACAGAGTCTGTGCCAAGAGCCAGAGAGCCAGCATGGGGTCAATCTAGGCTCTCTACATATGTGTGACAAATCATATGTGTGACAGATATGTACCTTGGTCTTCTGGTGGGATTCCTAGCGGTAGGAGCAGGGGCTGTCCATAATACTGTGACCACCTTGGGGAACCTATTTCTCATACTGGGTTGCCTTGCCCAACCTTAACACAAGGGGAGGAGCTTAGTCCTACCTTGATAGGTTTTGTTGATATCCATGGGATGCCTGTCCCTTTTTGAACAGAAACAAGGGAGGAATGAATTGGTCGGGGAGGAGGGGAAGGGAGGGGAAACTTTGATCAGGATATAAAATAAATGAATAACTTTAATAATAAAAAGACACACATCTGAGCTCTACACTGTTCCCATTTCCTCCCTAGATCTAGTTTCGCCTGTCCTTCTTGTACAAGCAGTACTAGCCATACACTGTACAGCATAAAGGGCCTGAGATCCCCCAGGAAAATTCCAGGAGCTGGCTTTCCTGGCCACCCACCAAGAGAAGTACAGGAAGGACAGTACTGCTAAAGACCCCTTGCGGTAAGCACCGGGGTGGGTCCTTACATTGGCCAACTGTAACACTCCTGTTTATGGATTTCTGTTCCTCGCAACCTGTGCTTCCTACAGGAGGGCATTAGTGAAATAGAAAAAGAAGTCTCCGCAGAAACACTGTTAAACAAATAGCAAAAGCCTGGTATTTTTAGGTTTGCGAAAAATTCTCTCTAAGCGTGGTATAGAGGGCTGGAAAGCTCAGGCCTCTTCCTACAGCTGTGTGAGCGCTGATAAGAGCTTTATCCAATTTACAAGGCAGGAGAAGGAAATAATCACATGCGATGGAATTGGACAAATCACCCATCCAGCTCCCAACAATTAGGAATATAATACAATTACAGCATGCCGGGGCAGGGTCCTGGCAGGGCCAGAGACTTCCCTTCCATGCAGCAGTGAAAATCCAGAATTCTGATGCTTACAGCCTCCAGAGTAACCACAAACTATAGGCAACTAGCAATCTAAACAAAGCCATAAACAGAGAAGTGGACGGCACACATGCTGTGAATCTCCCATTTCTGTCAGCTGACTTCAGATCCCAACACTATGTCAGAGAAAACACTTCGGCTAGTGTCCCATCTACCCCCAGAAGAAATCTGATCCAATATATCAGGGAAAAATTCATATTCTACTGATAAGTCCTTTGAGAGATGAGGGAGAAGTCTCCTTATGAAATGCATGCAGAGAACTGGATTTAAAAAAAATCAAAGATTATATGGGTTTCAAACTATACTTTCTCCTACTTCTGCCAGCTTTGGGTCAGTTCTCACTGGAGAGCAGACTGGCTCTCTTCACCTGCAGAGCCAGCAGCCATAATACAATTCTCCCCCACCAAGTCACCCAGTGCCACTGTGAGGCTAAATGGCAGAGATTAACCATTAGTGAAAATGACAATTTAAGAATTCTTGTGATTGCCCGGCCATGGTGGGGCACGCCTTTTATCCCAGCACTCGGGAGCCAGAGGCAAGTGGATCTCTGTGAGTTCGAGGCCAGCCTGGTCTACAAGAGCTAGTTCCAGGACAAGACTCAAAGCTACAGAGAAACCCTGACTTGGGCAGGAGGGGGGGGGAATTTTTGTGATTGATTAAAAGAAATAAAAAAAGCCTTGCTGAGATGACTGAGCTGGCTGAGAAAAGGTTCATTCCAACCGAACCTCTTTCTCCAACCCATTGAGCTGTCTGCACGCTGTGCAGTGAGCTCAGGGTTCCAACTTTTGATAGGCCAGGGTGGGCTTTGGTCATGCAGGTGTCTTTGAGTCATTTCTGCTCCTGTAAATAACCCCTCACCCATACATATTTCTATAAGAATCCCAACAAAACTCCTTGGTTCATCAACATAAAATGCAAAAACAAGCAAACAAAAGTCTTTGCCACTGACTTGTGGCTCAGCCTGTGATTCAGGTCAAATCAGTGAATGACCACTGTAGAACGAAGGACAGCGGGAAGGAAAGAGTGGAAGAGTTTCAATGAAGGAAGGCTCCTCCCAAGGGAAGCAGACCTGCATCCATTGTTCCTATGAGAAACAAGTATTAAGGAATTGGATTTTGGTCTCAGTACAAACACAAACACGATATTACCTTGGACTGACCCATGATGCAAACAATCACTTCACAAGTAAGGTCTCCTCTGTTAGAGGTGACAAACAGGGCAAAGATGTTTGGAGGCAGAGACTTTCTCAACCCAGCAGGAGCCTGGATTGCCTCTTTCCCGTGGACAGCCATTAAGAACGGTGAACCCTGGGTGATGTGATTTTTTTTTTTAATAAAGTGTCATAGTAGAAAGATCTGTGGGAGTTTTTACACACTAAGGTGTTTTCAGTTCAAAATGAAAGAATTAGAGGTGCCCTTCGATATCAAAATGGAGGGTAGGGCATTGTCGCTCCCAAGGAAGTTTGACTTGACAAAGTAACATAAGAAAGTCATGCTTTCAAGATTTGTAACAGACACTGAGGTTGCAAAACTCAGAACTCTCTTCACAACTCATAACTCTAATGAGACGCAGATAAAGGCTCAGGAACTGCAGAATGTGTTTCTCTAAGGACCCCTCACCTGACATACTAAGAGAGAGACTCAATTACGGCAACGTTCAAGATCAAAAGCACGCGGGATGTCTGACGCGGCTAACTCTCCATTAGCAACAGAAGCAACTTCCGCACTGTAAGTAATTAAAGCAGGGCTCACTCGATGCATTTGAATTTCCACAAAAGTGACATGAAACAACGCTGCTGCGAGTGTCCTAGGCGCCAGCTTCTTTTTGGCTTATCTTACCTTTGATAGCCCTTTGCCTGGTGAGCCGTGAGAACAGTCCTCTGAGCACTCAGCCCAGAACAATACTCGGGACATTCATCCTGTCCTTTTCCTTTCTGTATCTGTAACCAGAAGATCTCCAGAATGAATGTGTCGGCCGTGAACCTGGGTGGTCACGCAACCATCAGACACGGTGTCCAGTGCTACAACTGTACGGCGTTGCTCAGGGTTGGCAGTGGGTACCATTGGGCTCAACGGGCACATAATTGGGTCACCTGTTGTCTCTCTACGCACAGTGGAATCCACATCTGTTGCCAATAGACTTTCTTCTTGTCGCCTAAAGAAAACACAAACCCGTTTTATACCAGCTGCTGTGAAAGGGGATGCTTTGTTCTCTCTGAAGGGAGGGGAAGGTGTGGGGGGGGGACAAGAAGTAACAGATGCAGTGATCGGTCTCAGGCTTCTTTTGGTCTAGCCTAGTCGTGGTTGAGCAAATCTACAGAAAATAGTGATCCACTCAAGTTTATGGTGCCAGCTAAGGCCACCACAAATACAACCCTGTGGCCTCCCCCAGCGGAGTAGTGCAATAAGCAGCAACCCCTTGGTAAGCGCTGAGAGAAGGGGCAAAGGCAAAGAAAGCAAAGGAAAGGCCTGAGCCATTTGCCTTCCATTATTTGCATCTTGGCCAATGAAGCATTATTTTTCAACTTAATAGAGGGTGACATTAGACTTCTTTAGTCTGGGGACAAGCCAGCCTGGAAGGACACGAGCTAATAATTTTGTGCCAACAACAGCCCAGGTGCCTCAGCTGTCTGAGGCAACTGAGTTTGAAAAGTGCAACAAGGCTTTTGGTTAAATATCAATAAAACATCATAGTCCCCCAAACAGGGTTGAGTTGCAACTTCAGGGCAAAGCCAAAATGCTAGCTGCAGCTAGCAGTTTCTGTGAAGGGCTTAGGTTTGGGGCATCTCACAAGCTTTCTCTCCAAAGTCCTGGTTCAAAGCCATGGAGCTCAGGGAGTACCTCAGATTTCAAGTTTTAATTCAAAACCTGAACCAAAAGACGCAATTCCAGATCTGAGACTCTTCACTTAAAAAACAACAGAGAAAACCATAGAAGTCAATCTACAAACTCTGGTCCTGCTCAGAGAGTGTGAGTGCCACTTCCAGGTTCAATAAGAGGCGAGGTGGAGAAACAGCTGTCGGAAGCACACCTTAGTTGCTGCATCTGAGCCCCAGCACAATATCTGGATGTGACTGAGGTTCAGAGGCAGACAGACCTACATGGGATAAAATGTAGCAATTATGGGTCTATTAATATAAGATGCTGTTCGCTGTCAAGTACTTTCTTGAAACGGGATGTGGGTGATTTTATCTACTTATTTATTTTTAACTGCCAAGGTAAATTGTGTTATGCCCTAGCAAGGAGGGGGTAAAATGCACTGGGGTGCATTCTTGGTTTGGTTTGGTTTTGCTTGTTTGACTTTATTGTTTTACTGTGCTATATTCTTTTAATGTTTCCACCACCACAAAAGCCTTCTGCTGCATTCAAAGTAAAAGCTAGCTAAACAAAAGCCACGTCACTGAGTCTCCTCTCCTACTAAAGCTTGGAAGTTCAAGGACATCTTTTCAATTCCTGGGATGAGTTGGGGGATGCCTATACCTCTCCCAAGGTTACTGAGACGAGCCAGGAAGACACGGGATTTCAGACTTAATAACCTCCAGACCCCAAGGCTGGAAGAGGGAGATGGTGGCTATAATTTGCTGGTCCCTGGACTCCAGGCTAGAAGGCCACAGCAAGAGGAAAGCATTCTCCTAGCCCAGGGACGCAGAACTCTTCCCAAATCCCAGGTGAGCTCCTCCAAAGATGATGCTTGCCCTCCCCCGCCTACCTCCCCTGCCCCAGATTCTGTTGTGTTTCTCTGCACCCCAGCACCTACCATTAGTAGGTAATTCATCTCCCCCAGTGCAGCAGTTAGTTAAGCTCTGGGCCTCTTTTCACAGCCTCGGGGGTGAGCGGCATAGAGCTCAGTGGAGCATCGCTGCTTGAGTGGAAAGGACTAGTAGCTGTGAGGGGCCCAGGGCTGGTCCCCATGTAGAGGCGGGGTACCCACGGTGTTGGGTGACCTCATTCCCCTCACAGCACTCCATGCTGGCAGGGAGGCTAAAAATAAGGCTCCTGCCAAGAAGCATTTGCCTTGAAAAGAGGGTGAATCAGTCACTCACAGGGGGTGCACCAGTCTGAAACAGAGTGGAGGCATCTGCCTGTGCTTAAGCCTGGTAGCCCCATCTACACAACTGCACAAGGGAGTGCAGCTATGATGGTGGGCTTTACCTCTAACGCCTAGAAAGGTCTAGTTGTTCTTTCTGACACAGTGGCCTCATCGTGAGGGCTGGCCACCCAACTTCACAGATGCATGACCTTGGGCAAAGGATCTGCCTGCCTGCCTGTCTCCTCAAGCGTGAAAAAGCATCACATCAGACAATCCACACAGAGCAGCGACCGTGGTGCCTGGCGCCCAGCCCAGCACCTGGTCAATAACGGCGATGGTTACTTCAGTTATTAACCGTTAGAAGTTGGCTGACGGTCCTGCTTTGAGCCTCAGATTTCTCATCTGTGACGTGGACATGATCATATCGACTTCATCCGAACAAGACGGAGGAGAGGGGCTGGGAGAAAATGCTCACCAGAAATGGCTGCAAGGATGGTGATGAAGTTGAGGAGGGGAGGAAGGGTCTGAATGCTGTGATGCTCAAGCCAAGTTAGTTTGTGTGTGCGCGCGCATGCACACGCACAGGTGTACAGATTGTATGTGTGTGCTCAGTTAGAAGACAGTGATCGTGTCTTCCTCAGTCACTGCCCACCCTGTTTTTGAGACAGTCTCTCACCAAACCTAGAGCTCGCCTATTCACCTCGCCTGGCTGATCTGGTAAGCGGGTAAGGTAGTTAAGGGAGTAAGGTAGGTAAGGTAAGGTAGGGCTCACCCAGCTTTTTGCAAACATGCTGGAGATCTGAACTCAGGTTCTCCTGCCTGCATGAAAAACACATTACCAATGGAGCCATCTCTTCAGTGCAATTTAGATTATATTTATTGGTACGAGTGTTTGCCTTACTGTATGTATGGCTTGTGGAGGCCAGGAGAGGGGGTTGGGTTCTCTGCCAGTGGAGTTACAGATCTTTGTGAGCTGCCATGTGTGTAAGGGGAACTGAACCTGGGAAGTGACTCAGTGTAAACTGCGTCACCCAAAACCCAAATTCAAAGAACTTTGTAGTTGAGCTTCCTCCCTTCCCTTTTCTCTGAGCTGTGGATGCAGCACTCCCTGAAGAGTGGAATCTCCCACTTCTGCCTTCCTGGAAGTTAAGCAAAGGGTCCTTCTCCACACTCTACATTGTACCTTTTCAATTTTTTTTTTTTTTTT
>NC_022034.1:12862527-12887578 GCF_000317375.1 Microtus ochrogaster | reverse complement strand
ATCAAGGCGTCAAATGGAATTGATTCTTTCCCTTTTCCTGGCCTCTTTCATTTTCAAAATTCAAATTAGAGCAGGCTCATGCGCCTGTGAGCTTCTCTACCTCTAGTAATCAAAGAACACATGTCAGCTTGACACACGGGTAACTCGGGTAAGCTGCATTCATCACCATCCCTTCCGCAGAATTGGGTAATCAAGCCTAATAAAGATGAAAAGGTGCCCAGATAAAAGGAAGGAATACACAGGTAAATCAGGTAAATATCACAAAATCAATTTTGAAATATGAGACTTGCTTGCTTCTTGTATTTTTCTTTTCTTTTTTTTTTTTTTGCCACACTCCATAATGTATTTGGTAGATGTTTCAAAGGGAAAAGTCAATATGATGCTCACCCCCTGAAGGCTTACCAAACATGTATGAAGATTTCAAACCCTGCCCAGCAGGCATCCCAACAAATAGAGAGTAAGTTTGCACGCTTCCTTTCAGATGCTTGCTTCTAAAATCATTGATTTTTGTAGAAATGTCACGCAGGACTGAAAAGAAGCCTCTCTCCATAAGCATATAGTCAACTTCTCAGAAAAATGCCGGCGTTGGTAGTAAAAAACAGGAAGCTTCAGAAACGTCCAAGCAATGCGGCTCACTCTGCCACCTTCTACACTTCCTACCTCATCCCACTTCAATTACACACTAGCCGGCACTCCCGCACTTAGGGGGGATGCTAAGCTGGAAAAAGCAGCGAACTGGCCTGGGCACGCTAAACACATGTAGCAAAAACAGTGGGAATCAGCCACTTTCTTTTTACTTGCGACCCACCCAGGGGAAGTGCTTCAGCATATGGCTTGAGGTAATAAGGCCAAAGCTGTAAGAGATAAAAAGACTGCAGGCTTACATCTGTAGTTTTATTTTTCATGATGCTTCAACCTTCCGGCCAAACCTTCAGACTAAAACCCAAGACTGTAAGAACAACACACACGTCTAGGTCCATTGCCCCCTACTAAAGTGCATCCTTTTACCTAATCTCCTGCCATGAAAAGGAAAGATGATGGCTGGGATTTTAAGTAGTGGAGGAGAAAGATAAACAAGGAAAGAAAGCTAAGTTGTTGAATCCGTTAAATGTTTTGGGAGGACTCATGATGACTGTCTGCACTCTCGATATTTCCGTGCACTTTGAGAATTATCAAAATGAAATATTTAATAGGCATCTTCTTAGTCATAAATGGTGGGGAACTACTGAACCAGGTAGGACAGTGAGTGCTGGATGTCTGATGGAAGGAAGAAGAAACAGAACCAGCTACTAAGACTTATGTAGGCCCCAGGCTCCCGGGCAAAGGAGTTCACTGTTCATTGGTTTAAGAAGACCCATCTCTCTCGGGATGCATGCTGGCAGACTATGGCTTCTTTAACAGTAGGCCAGACTCTATGCAGTTATTGACCTAATATATTTGCAAGAGAAAAATAGAGGAAGACCATTAAGTGGCACTAACAATAGCACAAAGTGTGATGTGGAGGTGGTAATATAGAGAAACGGAGCAATCATCATCCCTTGAGTTCTGAAAATGTTACGCTAGAAGGGACAATACATAGAGAGCTGGGGGGAGGAGTTCTTCCTCTGGGAGATCAGAAAAGAGTTCACGGTGAAGCAACCCAGTCAGTAAAGTGTGTACCTCACAAGCATGAGGACCTGAGTCTGATCCCTAAAACCCATGTGAAAAAAAAAAAAGTGCTGGCTGCAGTGGCTAATGCTTGTATTTCAAACACAGACAAAGGTACAGACAGATAAGCTGATCCCATGGTGGCTGGCTTAGCCTACTTAGTAAGCCCCAGACTGATGTGGGATGTCCCTCTGTATGCTGTGAATATGTTTTATTACCATTGGTTAATAAAGAAGCTAATTTGATCAATAGCCAGGCAGAAAATATCTAGGCAGAAAATTCAAAGAGAGAGCCAGGGAGAAAAGGGGCAGACTCAAGAGAGATGCCAGCAGCCACCAGGGAAGCAAGATCTGAGGTAACAAGCCATGAGCCTCGTGGTAAAATATAGAATAACAGAAATGGGTTAATTTAAATTCTAAGAACTAGCTAATAATAAGTATGAGCTAATAGCCAAATAGCTTGGAATTAATATTACTCCTCAGAGTGGTTATTTGGGGACTGGTGGGCAGGAGAGAAACCTGCAGTTATACTGGACCAGTGAGAGAGACAGTCACAAAATAAGAGAATGAGAAATAACCCCAAAGGTTGTCTTGACAGGGAAGGAGAGGAAAAGGAAGAGAGAGAGAATACACAGAAAATACCTTTCCAGCATTTCCCTCTGCACTGCTATACCTGTCCACAGTGCTTTGTGCTCTCAATAAAAACTGACTGAATCTTATAAAACACCCTTGCCACGCCTTCAAAAATCCTGTTTTGGTAGTTTCTGGATTCCCCTGACCATCAACTCCAAGGGAGGTTTCCCATGCATGGCATTGGGGTTTTTATTAGTTTATGATTCTTGGAGGAAGCATTATCACCCCATGTCATACAACTTCAATTAAACTAAAATGCATAAACAGATGATAGATGTAGATAATAGACAGATAGATAGATAGATGATATATTGATTATATAGATACACACACATATATATTTTTTAGTGAGGCCTCCCCTCACTAAAGCCCCTCTCCCCCTAGCACCCTACCTTGGTCCTTTCTACTTTCCTGACTTATGAGGTTTCTTTGGGTTATATCTGCAAATCTAAAGACTTAGAACCAGGGTCCACAAATAATAGAAAACATGTGGTGTTTGTTTTTCTGAGTCTTGATTACCTCATTCAGTATATTTTTCAGCTTCATCCATTTCTCTACAAATTTCATAATTACTTTCTCCTTTACAACTGAATAAGATTCCATCGTATATATGTACTTTTATTGTCTATTCATCAGTTGAAGGAAATTTAGGTTGTTTCGGTCTTCAAGCTGTTGTGAATAGAGAAGCAACTAACATGGCTGAGCAAGGAACTTGAAGATGAGACCCTGTTGCTGAAGATACCACACACTTCAGTCACCAGACTTGGGGAGCAATCAAGCTGGAACTCACATACAAACAAGACTCTCCCTAAGTACTAGCTCTAATCACACCAGGAGGCGCTATGACAATTACTAAGGGAGAAAAGGAAGCAACAGTCCTACCTAGCTTTAAATACTGTGAACCACAATACCATTCTGGGGCGATATCCCCAGGGCTGCATTAGTGGTGCTTTTATCCTGGGAGTAACCAACAGCTGGTTTGTTGAGCTTAAGGCCTTCTCAATAGGAGATAATTCGTGCCCGGTTGTATAACCACAGTCAACTACTTATGGTTGGAGAGGTCATAGACAATATGGAGAATCAACTCTAGCCACTTTCCTAAGCAAAAATTCTAACTATACTCTAGGTATATTATTATGCCCACAGATAAGTGTCACTATGACCCCTTGTGAGGAAAGTGTTGTAATTAGAGCGGCGGGGCTGCATCCCCAGCACCTGGCCGCCTGCACGGCTAGCTTTATACCTGAAATAATTACACGGAAACTGTATTCTTTTAAACACTGCCTGGCCCAATTAGTTTCAGCCTCTTATTGGCTAGCTCTTACATATTAATCTAACCCATTTCTATTAATCTTTGTGGCCCACGAGCTGGCTTACCAGGAATGATCTTAACCTGCATCTGCCTGGAGTGGGAGAACCATGGCGACTCACTGACTCAACTTCTTTCTCCCAGCATCCTGTTCTGTTTTCTCCACCCACCTAAGGGTTGGCCTATCAAGGGGCCTAGGCAGTTTCTTTATTAATAAGAAATCACTTCCACATCAGGAAAGCTTCTCTTGGCAGCAGGTGGAGACTAATGCAGAGATCCATAACTGGTCAACATGCAGAAAATAAATGCCCCTGGGGTGTCTGGCCCAAACTGACACTTTTACCAAACAACCCTCATACCTAAGTCTCAAGACAAATCACAAAAGATGGGAGCAGAAAGATTATCAGAGGCAAAAACAAGAATTCCTGCTGCAAGGTAGTATCTTATAGACACAAGGGGGAAGGCATATCCACGACATCTCAGTAATATGGCTGCCTAACAAAGACCTGCATAATACCAACACCAGTTGACTTGCCAATATGGAAAGGGAAATCTTCACAGGGTTCCACTTCCAGATGAAGAGTTTCAGGCCATCAATGACTGTTGAGAGAAGGAGGATACGTTTTCACAATGAAGAGTCCCTGATAGTTTATCCAATGACAAGCTATCAGCCCTAAGCACATACACTTACAAACAACACTAAATGCATTCAGTGTGTGTGTGTATGTTGTGAGTGTGTTGTGTGTTTGTGTGTGTGTTTGTAACAATAATAAAGAAGAGGTAGTAAATCTGAGAAACCATGAGGGCCGTTGAAGGAGTTAGATGGGCAAAAAGGAGGAGACAGGTGGAAATTACATGAATACAGTATTCATATATAAAATCTGAAAAGAAATAAAATTTAAAAATATTATCTATGGTTCAACTTTAGACGGACGATGAAATCCCAAATTTTTTAGCCAATACTTGAAGAATAGTCATGACTTAATCTCATTACCCATCTGCATAGCCAATGTTCTCAGCTTTCTCTCTCAAGTTCACCTGTCTTTCCAACCCCAGCACAGTGGTCCCATCTCTCCAAACTGTACCTTGCCCAGTCCCGCTTGTTTGTGTTTGTTCAGGAGTAACCTCTGATAGAAGAAGAAGAATCCAAGCACATGACTTATAGGACACCCACAGACATGTAGGTGAGGGGATTCAGGAGACAGATGGGGCATTCGAAGCAAGGAAACAGCTGTAACTAAGGAACTCTAGAGATTTGAGGGGAAATCGTGGGATTTAACACTAAGTGACCCTCCCAGCAGGGTGATATAACTGGGGTAAGTACCACCAGCTGCTGTAAATCATGGGTTGATGTCGTATGACTGTCTCCCTTGCAACGGACTTGATTAATGACTTCATGAATCAAAGCAGCTATGTTCACTAGCAAAAGCCCCTCCCAAGACTGGGCCTATTAACATTCTCTTGTGGAGGGAGGGGGGATTCATGAGGGTGTTGCTTTCCCTGGAGTTTTGGAAGTGGGTGACAATTGCTGGGAATGGGGGAAATTATAGCTTAAGCCCTAAACTACTTCTGCTTCTGTAAGTAACCTGGCAAACTCATCAGCTCACCCATCTGGACTTAGGCAGAACGGTTCGTTTCTTCAGTGCCCTCTCTGTCTGGGATGAATAGAACTAGACTTCCAAGAAAAGCCACTCTGGCAGTTGAGAGTGTGGAGGAGTGTGGGTCATGTTGACTTCCTGGAACAACTGTCCTCCCCAAGCCTGGTTGACGAGCTCTGGAACTCAAGGAAAACATCACACAGTAGGCTGAGAGTATAGTTTAGGACTGGATCAATTTGCCTGTGACTTACAAGTTTTTGTATAGAAACGATAAGTTTGTTGTGTTGCACACTCCCAGTCTATACACACGTGCTGCGTATAAATCTGCCAAGTCATGTTTAACAAAGCTAGAGATGACACAGAGAACTATGGTGGTAAGACCTTAATAGTTTATCTTTGCATACCTTCAATAAGCAAATGACCACGGGCTGTTGATGGGGGAGGTGATGTGTGCTGCGAATATGTTTTATTGCCATCGCTTAATAAAGAAGCTGCTTTTTGCCAATGGCTTAACAGAGCAAAGCCAGGCTGAAAGAGAGATATAGAGAGTAGGTGGAGTCAGTGAGAAGCCACATAGGGGCCAGAGGAGACAGATGCCTCTGGGGGGGGGGGGCACCCACTGAAACTTCGCTTGTAGGCTACAGCCTTGTGGTGATGTACAGATTAACAGAGATGGGTTAGTTTGGGATATAAGGGCTAGCTGGAAATATGTTTAAGCTATTGGCCAAACAGTATGGCAAATAAAATAGTTTCTGTGCAATTATTTGGGGTCTGAGGAGCGGGAATGAACCAACAGCCTCAGCCTACAGGCTGTATCTGACACTGTGCTTGTCTCAGTAAATAAAGTGGGTTTTTGTTTTGGTTTTGGGTTTTAGACTTTAAAACATCAGTTAAGTGTGTGAGTTCAGGTAATGTGCCCCAGGCGCATGCAGTGCCCATTGTAGCCAGAAGAGGGCATCTGATCCCCTAGAACTACCTACACACTGGCCGTTGTGAGCTGTCTTACCAATGCTGGAAACAGAACCTGGGTCCTCCACAGGAGAATGAGGGATCTTAACCATTGAGCCATCTCTCCAGCCCCTAAATACAGTTTTATTGGAGCATAGCCTTGCCAGGTTGTTCACTGTGGGCCCTGTGGGCCACGCTGTCACTGTAGAGCATTTGCAACAGACTTCATGGCCTACCAAACTTAAAACATTTGCTCTCTGGCCTGTGTAGAGGGGATTACGTAATGGAAAAGTGTGGCTAATGTGCCTGGGTTCAGTTCCCAGCAGCAATACAAATCGCAAAACTAAGCCATTCTTACACAGAAAGATCTACAACAGAGGTTGTTTTCTCCTGGGCCCATTGTGCAAGATTAATTTCAAAAGACACCCATTCCCTTGAACTCCCTTTGGTGCATGCTTCAACCTCTAAATGTCCCTAATCTGTGTCCCTCAGACTCTAATGACAGCCTAGTCTCCTGCTACAATCCTGTAAACAACCATTTTCATAGCACTACCCCCACAAGAACAGCTCTTTATTATTTGTATGCAGACACCTAGTGCCTAGACATTCTGTGACTTCATATTTCGATAAAATAACTTCATTGGGGACTGTTATGTCAATGGTCATTGATGTAGACCTGGAAAGGTCTCCCAATCACACAAGGGGCCAGTATCAGACCCAGACTCATTTAGGGCCCATTCTGGCCACATAGATGTAATCAAACATACAGACCATACTTAGCATACATCTAGAAGAGCAATCTAGAATTATAACATTGATCGGTACATCTTCTTATTGGCCAGAACCTCAGTGCCCAGTGACTGTTTCCTTGTCTGTGGTCCAGAGTCATCCCAGCATGCATTTCTGCATATTCTCTTCCAGCTGCTAGCCCATCATTCCCCAAATCAAACCTGAAAGTCTCACCGCTTATGGTTCCATGACCCGTTATCTTCAAAACCACCTTAGGTGTCAGTCACAAATACCTCACTCACTCAAGAGGTAAATCACAGCTTTGGACACCACTAGCAAAGAACGGCTTTTCATTATCTCTGCCTATTAAAGCACAAGCATTCAGACGCCACCTTCCAGAACTGCTGAAAGAATAAACAATAAGAGAACATGTTTACTGCCTGATAACTAGAAGCAACTTACCTCCGTCAAAATAAATCTCCACAGACTTCAACACCCTTGGAAAGAGTGGGAGAGGAGAAAGGGGAAAACAACGCTGGGTGCAATAATATATTATTTATATCCTGTATTCATGTCCTGCTTTACAAAAATAGGCATCTTACACCCTGAATGCAAGGAAATCTGCCTCCAAACAGTGAAAGAAATGTGTCACCTGCTTAGTGACATCTTTTAAATACGATCCAAAACTGCCAAGCCAAACTACAGAGATGAAAGCCGTGTCACCAACCCCTCATTGGCTTAGTCTTGCCAGTAGAGAATCAAATGATGAGGTTTTGGAAGGTTGTTTTGTTTTGTTTCTAATCCTAATGGATTTTCTGGAGCAAGTTTTACCCCTCTAAAGACAACTAAGGCTTGATTTTCAAGGCTCACAGTTAGAGCCGTTGCTCTATCCTCTGTCATACTCCTACCCTGGAAAAAGTAGAACCACAGTAGACATCAAATATGTTCAGGCCGTGTGTGCATCTCCTAGGCATCTTTAAGACACTAAAATTTGTTTGACTGCTTTCTTAATCTTTGAAATTCTGTAATATAAAACACAATGGGAAACAAACTGATCCAGCTTGACATGCAGGTGAAAAGCCCAAGTCTATGTGGGTAAGGTGAATAGCAATTTCCTCAGGGTCAAATAAAGACAGCACAGCCCTGTGCATGTCAAATCACTTTTTTCAGACACACAGTAAGCACAGGAAAATGAGCGAAGCCAAGCTTTCTTCCTTCCTGGGGAAGTAGATGACTCTTGTCAGCATTAGGCTGACATCTGTGTCCAGCAGTATGTGTTTCTCTTAATTAGACTCTGTATGCACCAAATAAATTTTAATTAAAATGGAAACAGCTGAATACCTTAAGGTTAACACAAAGTGAAATGACTGAATTGCGTTGGTATGAAAGGCCTCTGCTACCCCAAAGCTTTCCCCGCACTTGTTGACTAAGTGCCAGGGGTTCTGCAGGGAGCGGGGCAAAAGCAGGGAAAAGCCAAAGAGGACCACAGACAGAACTTGAGCACTTCCTGCCATGCACCTCAGCAGGGCACCTTGCCCACGTTTCTTCTTGCCAATCCTCACTGGGGACAAGGTTTGTGTTCATTTGGCGACTCAAGAACAGCAAGGCCAAGCTTGTGACAAAAAGTTTACAAAAGCCTTCTATAACCTCACATCACACAACCTCAAACTACACTCTTACCTATCCTGCCTTGAATCATAAACCGTGGATAATATGTGGACTGATATTCTAAGACAATGGACATGGATATTGATTGACTGCATGATAAAATTACAATGCCCCACTGAGCTTTTCCTTACCACAGCTATTTTTATTCTTTGAAAAAAGAATCTTTGTGTGGGATTAAAAACAAGATTAGGACAGGGGGAAAAAAAAGCTCTGCTTTTAAGAGCACTGACTGTTCTGCCAAAGGTTCTGGGTTCAATCCCCAGCACCCAAAGAGCAGCTGCAACTCCAGTTTCAGGGTATCTGACTCCATCTCCTGGCCTCCATAGGCACTGCACAGATGTAGTACACATACATACAGAGAGACCAGGCACCCATACACATAAAATAAAAAAAAAACTCAAATAAATAACACCAAGTATTTTAAGAAAGAAAAAGAAGCAAGCTTTATCCATCCATGAGTAAGGATAAGCAGAACCCACTGTGACTCACATAGCGACAAATAGTAGCCCCTGAGAAAATGATCCATTCAAACAATAATCTCCTGAAATGATATTTGACTATTATATAGTCAATGTGGTTCATGTTGAATTTAATTTCCATCTAAATTTAAAATACAGGAGACATGGAAATCCATTATTAGATTTGGGGTTGAATGGAGTAAGTCATTTGAAAGTACAGTTTAATTTTTTTTTTAAGTCACAGCATTAACTTGGGGAGGTTAGTCAAATCAATTTCAACTTTGGAAATATACAAGAGCAGCCTGGGATGCTTAACTATAAAGTGCTGTGTTATAAAAAGGAACAAAATTAAGTAGTCGGATGTATTTGCTACATTAAGGCAAAATGAACACGCCTGTGATTAAGGCAGTTTGAGAAAATGGCTGTGAAATCTTTTCTGTTCAAACTATGGCAACAGCTAGAGCTAAAAGAGCACTCGACGGCTCATGCAGGAAGATGTTTTCAAACGCAGGGTGGTGGTGATGTGTGTGCTATGTGGCCGGAGCCTTCAGAGCAGCTGGGCTGAATGGCTCTCCTGAAACAGAAGGGCTTTGTCAAGCTCCTCAGAGAGAGAAGGAGACTCAGACTGTCTAATCATGTCTGTAGAGCCCAGAAAAACAAAGTTTCTAAGCCTTGGTTGCAATCTATTACAGACTGCACATGGCTGTCTCAGAGCCTTCAAGGTTCAGAAATTTTAACCCACTAATATTGAGGAAAGAAAATAAAGTCTTTTCTTGCACACGATTAAGATAAATCGATCAAGGCTGAGACTAAAGTTTATCCCGGGCCCCCTTCAGATCTGACTGTATTTCAGGGGGGATGCTCCTGAAATTCCGCACATGGAAGGGAGGTTGGCCGGATCCACTCCTCACAGCAGATGCCCCATTAGGTCTGCTGCTGTCCAGCACACTTACATCCTCTAGACTTTTGAGGACAGTCACGAATGTGAATGGAGAGCAGCTCCCCTCTGAGACAGAAATAATCACTTCTACCATCTTGCACAAGAGCGTCTTCAGAGCCTGCCAGATAAACCACGGAGGACAAAGGGACTTTCGCATGATCCCACAGGCCGGTCTGTAAAGCGGCCCTGTATTTGTCTGACAATTCATATTTACCAAACAATTGTTGAAAACTAAAAACCAGAGGCTCTCCATGGAAACTTGGACCTTTTTATATTTGGGTGGGACTTGTGTTTGGACCAAATGTTTTGGGGGCTCCTTTAATTGGGTGGTTCAATGCAACAAGGGTGACCAGGATTCTGTAGTCCTAAAGGGGAAGAAAGGGAGTAGGGTGGACAGTGAGGCTCAGAGCACAAGGACAGATCATAAAGCAGACAAAAGCTAAGGAACATCCTGCCTCATTCTCTTTTTTCCATTTAGGCCAAGGGACAAAAGGTGACAGTCACTCCAATTTTTAAAGTGTTTTTTATTTTTTTAAGTTCTCATTGTCCCTTTATGGTTATGTGTCTTTCCACAGTTAGTAGCCAAACACTTAAGTCCTCGGAAGTAGGTAATCTGAATAATGAAGAGAATTGTCTCTTTGGCAGTGAACCCAGGAGAAGCTTATTCAGGTAATGAGGTCAGCACATAAAAAGAGTGTATAAGCAAAGGGGGTGAATGAAGTTCTGATATTGACAAAGGTTCAGAAGTCTCTTGTAATTGGAATAGCAGAGAAGAATACACAGCAGAGACAGCTTTGCTTTGCTGTTTATTATGATGGGGAAATGACTGGAAGGCCTGGGAAACACAGGGCATCCCTGGTTACCTGTACTGCCCTGGGAAACTCCAATACACCCTGCATCTCTGATTGCTGGTACCATTCTTGGTGAACCAACTGTGACAAAGTGGTGCTTCTGATGGATGCAGGGTCCAAAGAAGACACCAAGAATCTCTGGTCCATATATTTACAGCAATAATGGGTGGATTTTATATCTGCATCCAGAGAGGAAGGTTCTTCTATCCCTTGATATACATGTGCATGACTCTGCACACCCCCTTTCAGATGTGAGAATCTGTAACATGTGGGCCTGCTTATTGTCGGGGTTTCTATCCTGCCCAGTTCCCGCAGTCGTTATGTCCCAGAGAATCACACAGAGGTCTACATAAGTTATAAACTGATTAGCCCATTAGCTCAGTTAGTTGTATTAACTCTTACAACTTATATTAGCCCATTATTCTAGTATATGTTAGCCACATGGCTCAGTACCTTTTTCAGCGGGGAAGGTCACATCTTTCTCCTTCAGTGTCTGGATAGGACTGGGGAGGAATGGGCTTCCTCCTTCCAGAATTCTCCTGTTCTCATTGACCCACCTTTATTTCCTGTCTGGTTGTCCTGCCTATACTTCCTGCCTGGCTACTGGCCAATCAGAGTTTATTTAAAACATAATTGACAGAATACAGAATTGTCCCACACCAAGAATCAAGAACATAATTCATTTTATGACTTAAAAAAAAAGTATCTGTTAACATTCGCTGTTACAGGGAAATTTCTCAGCTACATTGACAGTGAATGGCACAATCAAATTGATGTTTGACGTTCCTAGAATGGTGGATAATTCACACTAAACATATAGCCAATCACTTGCCAGGCATCTTTCACACAATAAAAAACAAATTTATTATTCCAGATGTAGAAAAAGCATCTGGATGGAAGAGGCCTAAAGAGGTAAGAGCTGATCTTCCTCGTTCTCTTGTTTCTCTCTGTGTAAGCCAGGGGACAGGGATGGATGAGAATTACTCTGATTTTTGCAATGTTTTGTAAGTCCGGACTGTCCTCTTGTAGCAATGTGTCTCTCTAGAGTTAGTAGCTGAACTAGAGTTAGTAGTCCTTAAACGCGAGTAGTCTGGATAATGAAGAGAATTTTCTGTTTGGCAGTGGGCCCAAGAGAGGGTTGTTCAGGTAATGAGGCAGCAGAGATCATGGACATGGAGCAAAAGGATCTAAAAGTGACCACGGAAATCTTTCCCATACTGAGCTGTGTGAAGCCGTGGCTATGTCACTCAGGGAGCACAACTGAGCGTGTAAGTGTTGGTAGCCAGAGCTAGGACAGTCGGTAGCCAGAGCTAGGACAGTCGGTAGCCAGAGCTAGGACAGTCGGTAGCCAGAGCTAGGACAGTCGTGCATAGTCGCCCAAGGGAGACTGCCAGTGAGCCCACCCCTCCCTCGGCCAGGAACTCCGCCTGAGATTTCTACAAGCCTCTGCAGAACCAGAGTTGCCATGGCTTCATTTTGAGAAAATATGTTTTGTGGCTAGAATCCTGCTGGAGGCTCATTTGTTGCTCCTCTGTCCCGTGGTTGCTGAATGTTTAAGTAGCTTTCCTTGAAACAGTTGGCTATTTAGCCAAAAGTTCCGCCTCCTCTTTAGGGGACTATTCTATTCTTGCTGTTGTTTCAGATGAGCAGAAGGACAAACAGCTACAGGAGAGCAGATTCTATTATTTCAAATAACGGTTGAATGAAAATGGCAATTCACAACTTGAAAGCTAAGTGTTACTAGTTTACAACCTAAGGCCCTCTAATGGTGATTAATAAATGCCTCAGAGAGAGAAAATCATTCTTCATGAGAACATAACCCACTCCCATGCCATAATGCCTGCATTAAATAATCTGATTACACACCTACAGTCAAGTCAAAGGAATAACCAAGCCCCATCTCCTCTCCATGACAGGATGTAATTACTGTGAATTCCGACACTGCAAAACTCTGTTACACAATAAGACACAGGCATAAGGTAGCTAGAGTTACACTAGATGTATAAGTTGTCATTTTAAAAAGTAATAACTTTCTCATATCTGAAACAGATTTATTTAGAGAATATCAAACATTATAAAAATTGAGAAAACAGTCATGCTAAATATTGATATGATGCTCAATCATACTGCTTTTCTCTGTTTTCCATCATTAAAGATAGCTACCGCTTTAACCCCTCACTTAATCATTTTACCTTGACTGGAATATAATGAATACAAGATTACACAACATACTTTTTAAACACACATAATATTGAAAAGAATATTCTATTTTCTCCACATGCCTTTTACACGTTAATATGTTTTGAGTTCAATTTAGCCTCTGTAATTTGCATGCTCATTTAAAAAAAAACACTAGGAAAAGCAGAAATATATAAGAGAGAAAAACAAGAATTCCACATTGTCTGTACCCCCAAAATAATTACTATTAACATTAAGATCCAGGTTATTCGTAAATTTGGATAGAAAAAAAAGATATACTTTTACTAAAATTCTGTATGTCCTTTAACAACAAAAGATAGTAGTGAGAATGAAAGAGACAGTTTCCAAAACTGAGAATTACAATGTAGGAAATAAAAGCACTCACTGGCCAGCCTTGTTAGCTGCCTTTCTGATGCTATGTTGAAATAATTAAAGCTAACGGAAAGAAAAGATATTTTAGTTTATGTTCCTAGAGGACTAGATGTCCATAATGGTGGTGAAGACATGGTCCCTGGAGCAGGAAGCTGTGAGACCAAGTCTTAAGCTCACACAGGAGCAAAGAGTGAACTATAGGCTGGATGAGCCTACAGACTCCCAAAGCCCGCCCTGGTGAACACTCCCTCCCCCTAGGCTCCATTCACTACAGTGGGGTTTTGTGTATTAGTAATATTACCCAGAGCAGCAGAACCCACGGTAGATATGCACATCATTATAGTGACATGTGACATCCATGTAGGATTTACTATAAGGAATTAGCTCTTTCAGTTACAGAGACTGGTGAGTACCAGTCAGCTGTCAATAAGCTGGGGTCCCAGGAAAGTCAACGCTGCAGTACTAAGAAGGAGAAGCTGGGAATACAAGGCCATGTAGCCAAGGACAGAGACCGTACCTGCTTCCTCATCAGCTAGACACAGAGTGAATCCCCTCTCCCTCACTTTTCTGTTCTTCTCAGTCAAAGTGGGGAACAGCCAGCCATGCTGAAGAGGACCAGCTGGCCTCCTCAGTACACAAATTCAAATGTTAACCAATATCCTCTGGAAACACACGCATAGCACTCCCAGAAATAATGTTTAATTTGGGAACTCCATGTCCCCAGCAAGTTGATGCACAAAATAAACTAAGCACTGAAGTAGCATTGCTCCCATGCCCAGAATGTAATTTAGAAAATGGGGCTGAGACATTCAGCTTGGACCCCGATAGCATAATGTCATACTCAACCCTACCATAGTAAGCACACATTCAATTCACAAAATTACTGAAGAAACTGCTCTGAGCCTTCAGCCAAGTGGCACATATCACAAGGCTCAAGCCCACGGGATGTGGGAGGTAAACTCTAGACCCACCCTGGCTTCCTGCTGGGAAGCAGTTTCCAATGTGCAGCATGGGAAACTAAAGACAAGCCAAGGTGCTCCGCGGGCACAATCAACAGCAGGGGTATAAGGTCACCGAAATCGGGTGTGGTAAATAAAAGTTGAGGCCAGGAGAAATGAAGTGATGACAGATTCTCGGAAACTTGCGCGGAGTCATCATCAGTCTTTGAACACAAGCTAAAGTCCACCACAAGAGCCACAAGAAGTGCTGCGAAGATCCACCATGGAAAGGGAGAGTATTGACCTCCCAAAGTGGAGCCATCATGGCGACACTGTGAGCTGTACACAAGAACCCAGAATATTCACCTTAACAGCACCGCTACTGCAAATTTAAATGAGTCTCATAAATTAGCTGAGAAATTTTCCTTAGAAGAAAAAAAAATCAATAATCGTGATCCAGTCTTCAGGGGGTAGTGGCACTTGCATACAATCCAAGAACTTGGAAGGTAGTGTTATTGTTGGTATTTTACTCTCTTGGAGCTTTTTTGGCTTTTTGGAGGACCCACCACCAAGCTCCCAAATAAATCATATACAGAGGCTTATTCTTTCTTACGAATGCCTGGCCTACCTTGGCTTATTTCTTTCCAGCTTTTCTTAACTTAAATTATCCCATATATGGCCATGGGGCTTTTATCTTTCTCTACTCCTGTAAACCTTTTCTGCTTTCCCTTTTCCTTTCCTTTTTGCTCCATGTCTGGCTGTGTAAATGGTTGGCTGGGTTGTCGGGCCTCTAACAGCCCCCCTCCTTCTTTTCTTTCCAGATTCTTTTCTCCCGGATTTCTTCTCATATTTATCCTCTCTTTCTGACAGCCCAGCCTACTTCTCTCTCCTGCCTCGCTATTGGCTGTTCAGCTCTTTATTAGACCAGCAGGTGTTTTAGACAGTCACAGTAACACAGCTTCACAGAGTTAAACAAATGCAACATAAACAAAAGTAACACACCTTAAAATAATATTTCCCAACAAGACAGAGGCAGGAGGATGGCAGAACTCTTGTTTCAAAAACAAAATAAAACATAAACAAACAATGACAAGAATCCCACTATAATTCATATTATAAACATCTTAGGATCAATAGTATCCAGAAAACAAAACTACTAGACATAAGAAAAACCATCAAATGTTGATTAACAATCCAAAGCACATATACATACATACAAATACATACACACACACACACACACACACATTCCAGAGTTGGCACTACTACTAAAAGCTAACAGGTGAATCATAAAAGTGATTTTTGTAAACATGCTCAAGGACATAAAGAAAAATAAGAGAAATGCCAAAACAAGTGAGGAATCCCAACTGAGATTATTGTAAATGAACAAATGTAACTTCTGGAATTGAAAATAAAGGATCTGGAGCATAATGTTCATCGTATAGACTTTAAAAGAAAATCAGAAGATGCTGTGAAAGAGAAGGTGGATTAATTTGGAAAAAAACAATAAAAAATGGGGGAACTGAAACTCAGAAGGAAAACGGACAAAATTCCTTAAAAGTCCTTAAAAGTCTACTCACAGAAATGTGGGATGATATCAAGAATGACAAAATTTTTCCAAGTCCCAAATGCACAGACCCAAACCTTTCAACCTAAGAATGCACACAAAGAGAAACCCACACAGGCACATGAGACACTCAAATTACTGAAAACCAAAAATAAATAAACTATGGCCCCCCACAAAAGATACTGGTGTTACATATAAAGTTACAGCAAAAATACCATGGCCTTCTCATCATGCAAAGTAGATGACAATAAAATGCCTTTAGAGTAGAAAAAAAAAGTGTTAAACTAGATCACAAACCCTTCAACCTAAAAGCATTTTCAAATCTGAAAAAATAATTAGTTACTAGGCGGCTTTCACAACAAAACCAAAAGAATTTGCTCAAGCAACAGGAAAATCATATGAAACAGAAACTCAGATTAACCTAAAAGAGTAAAGACCACCTGAGAGCTGGGGGTGGGGCGAGAAGTGAGGGTGAAAGGGGAAGAGGAGGGGAGAAGAAGAGGGGGGAGGAGGGAATGAGAAAGTTGAAATGGAGGAAGGACAGAGATGAGGGGAAGGGAAGACATATCTTGATTGATGGAGCCATTTTGGGGCTAGCAAGAAACCTGGCTCTAGATAATTTCCCAGGAATACACAAGGATGACCCCAGATAAGACCCTAAACAGTAGAGGAACTACTACTTGAACTAGCCTTGCCCTGTAGTCAGACTTATGAATATCTTAAATATCATCATAGAACCTTCATCTAGAAACTGATGGAAACAGAGGCCGAGACCTGCATGGGAGCACTGGACTGAGCTCCCAAAGTCCAGTTGAAGAGTGGGAGGAGTGAGAATATGAGCAAAGAGGTCAAGACCATAATTGCTACACCCACTGAAACAGTCTACCTGAGCTAATGGAAGGTCACCAACTCCAGCCTGACAGGGAAGGAACAAGCATAGGTCCAAACTAATCCCTCTGAATATTGTTGACACTTGCATGACTGGGGAGGACTGAGAAGCCACTGGCAATGGCACCAGGTTTTATCCCTATTGCTTATACTGGCTTTTTGGGAATCTATTCTCTTAGGATGGATACCTTGCTCAGCTTAGATATAGTAGGGAGGGGCTTGGAGCTTCCTGAAAATAATGTGTCTTACTCTCTCTGAAGAGTGAATGGAGGGTGGGGTGGGGAGGTTAAGTGGAGGGATGAGAACTTGGATTGGTAGGTATAATGAAAAAATATAGTTTGCTTTCTTTTTTAAAAAAATAAATAACTTTAAAAAAGAGTAAATATTACTATGAATTGTGACTAGTTTTGAAATACATATATTTGTTTATGACATGTAAAATGTATTTTATATGTGATATGTATTTGTAACGTAATATTTATAGCATATTACATGCATCAATTATAAATGGCTATTTATTAGTTTATCTAAAGAAAAAATAACTAAAAGAAAGTTAATAATTATTAGAGAGTTGATAGAATCCATGAAAGTAAAATATATAAAAATAATTAGTGAAGAATGGGAGCATATAAAAGGGATGTATAATTGTAGAATTCTTACACAAATAGACCACTCATTATGGGAGGTTAAATGTTGATTCAAATGAGACTGTAAAAAAAAATGTAGGCATATGTTATAATTCCTAAGGCAATTATTAATAAACTATGATTAGAGTGGATAAAGCAACTGTACCTCCTTCCCTAAGGTGCCTAGGTTAACATCTTCAGAACCTATGAGTCTGCCTCTTTCCATGAAAAGGGGTATTTTGCAAATGTGATTAAATTAATAATCCTGGAGTCAGAGCTTATCAGGCACAATAGTCTTGACAACTGAAAGAGGTCTATGGGAAGATCAGAGATATGACCCTGGAGACAGAGCTCTGGGTCATGTCATTGCTCGTTTTGAAGATGGAAAGCAGGATGAGCCAAGGCATATGGCTCATCAGATTTCTCAGCATCAAGAAGCCAAGATAAGCAAGCTGAGAGTTCCTTATAGAGTCTCAAGGGATAGCCAACCTGCTTGTCACTGGTGGTGTGTTGTAATCCTAGAAGACATGCTTCCCAAGGCTGACCATCCAAAACTTTAACTAAGAAGTCTAAAGGTTTAAGCTACAGTGTTTGGTAACTATCCACAGGAGATCTAGGAAACCACAGCAATCAAACATCTAAAGCACTAATAGAATAGATAAGATGTAATCTACAAAAAATAATAATAATCCCAAATAAAGCAGAGAACAAATAGGAAAACCAAGTATCTATGAACTTCAAAGTCAGGATCATACAGATGACATTACATGACAACAGCATCTTCAATGCAAATCAATTTGTTCAGGGTAGAAACTCTACAGATACTTAATACTAGCCTACAACACCCAAACACTGCTGCTGAGTTAAGAGGAAATCATGAAGCAGACTACAAAATAGTTCAGAGGGAAGGAGCAGAGGCTGAGGCAGCACCCAAAGGAGAAGTTTTAGCTCAGAACACATATGGGTGGTGTAAATAAGAAAATGGCAATCAATGCTCACTTTAAACCCATGGTAAACTGAATGAAAAACCAGACAACCAGAGAAAATTAATAACGCCAAAGATTCTTTTCTAATAAGTGGTAAAATTGACTCTTAAAAAGATTGATAGCAAAGTGGAAAGAAATGAGGTGACAGGAGGGGTGAAACCAATGAGGTGGAGGCCACCCCTGGGGACCCAAGTTAAATCCTTTAGAACTCACATGGTGAAAGGAGAAAACCAACTCTCACTAGCTGTTCTGTTTTTGTACCACCTGGTCCTGCAGCTATTCAGTCCCAAGGAAACACACCAAGGCTTATATTAATTATAAACTCTTTGGCCTACTAGCTTATTATTAACTAGCTCTTACAACTTAACACACAATTCTTATCTATACTTAGCCACGTGGCTTGGTACCTTTTCTCAGTGAGGCATTCTCATCTTGCTTCCTCTGTGTCTGGCTGATGACTGCATCTCTGCCTTTCCTCTTCCTAGAATTCCCTTAGTCTGGTTTCCCCACTGTAAGCAAAGACTACTCTTTCATTTCCCAGCCTCCAAGACCCAAAATAATCGCACAGAAATGGTATTAATTAAAATACTGTTTGGCCAGTATATTTCTAGCTAGCTCTTACATCTTAAATTTCTGTTCATCTGTGTATCACCACGTGGTTGTGGCCTACCAGTAAGGTTCCATCTGGTGTCTGTCTCCTATAGCTACATGGCATCTCCCTGGCTCCACCTTTTTTAGCCCTCTATCTGCTTGGAATTCCTACCTTGCTCTGTTCTGTTAATACGCTGGCTGAAACAGCTTTATCCATTGACCAATAAAAGCAACACATATAAAGAAGGACTACTCACACCGCTCTACCACCTATACTTCCTGCCTGGCTACTGGCCAATAAATGTTTTATTAAACTAGTAAGAGAGACAAATCTTTACAGTGTACAAAAGCATTATCCCATAGCAGTGTCCAATGACTCCTAAAGCATTCTGTGACACACCAGCCCACCACACACACACACACACACACACAAATATATTTTTAAGTTTTTTTAATAATATTTGTGTTTTCTATCATCTCTGAGGAGCTATAGAGAGTTAATAGCTTTCATGCGAAGGAGAGTCAGGTTTCTTTAAGGGTATGACCCCTGGTCAGGTGACCACAGTCACATGGATGACCCTACACCTATGAGAGTATGGGTAGCACAGATTGAACTTGGTGGGTTACTTTGAAATGAAGGAGGAGAAAAGGTGAGGATGTGGCAATGGATCTGGGAGGAGTTGGGGGAGAGTGGAAGCAAATGTGATCAAAATACCACTTATTAGAAAAGAATCTTTGGCGTTATTACAAAATTCTCAAGAATAAAATATTATATTAAAATAAATAATAAAAGTTTTCAACACAGAACTAACTGATAATTTCTAATAATGGTAAACATAAAGTAACCCCATGACCCAGAAATTGCATTTCTAAATAGTTGTTCAAGCAAAATTAAACCATCTTCCTACACAAAACATCCATAATAATAATGGCAATTTCATCTATAATAGATAACTATTAAAAAATAATCAAAAAGTCAATAAACAAGAGAACAGGTCAACATTTTCTTCATTATAGAATACTACTTAACAGTAAAGATGAACAGATAACTTGAATACACAACAGGCTGAGAATTCAAAAACGAGCTTATGGAAACCAGAAAGCAACAAATTCATACTACATGACTATTCATATAAAGTTCAAAAATAGGCAAAAAGTAATCTACACTGCTAACCATTCAGACATGGCAAAGGATACCAAAGTATACAATAAGCAAAACTCACTGAACTATATACCTCAGGACTCTGCTCTCTCACAGTATATATATTATGCCACCTTTTTTAGAAACCTGTGTATCATAAAAGCAAATAAGACCTGATCAGGAAGAAGGGTTTAGGAAATCTGCTTTTCCTTAAGAGATCCTGTTGTTGTCTCATAAAACAACACATCTCATGCATAATAGCAAGACTCTGAACAAGAACTCAAGATGTACAAGTTATTCAGTATGAAGGAATGCTTGGTCAAGACCATCCACAATTTAATCTGCAAGCTATGTAGCCTTCATACTGTTTCATCATTAAAAACAACAACAGTACAATTTAACTTCCTTACACTTATATTTAAGCATATTTTCTAAGCATTTAGTACTATAGGTTAGAAGTACATAGGTAATTAAATCAAATGTTTGCCTCAGCATTTCTGATAAGTACATTGGTCTTAATCTGTTTGTGCTGCTAGGAAATTTACAAAGAGCAAAAATTTATTTCTCACAGTTTGGACGCTAGGAGGTCCAAGTACAAAGTGCTGGCAGATCCCATTGTCCTGTGGCAGTTGCACCATCCAGAGAAAAGGGGAAGGCAGGGAGTTTGTGTCCTCATGTGGCTAAAGGCAAAAAAGGTCGAGAGAGCCAAGGCCTATGTCTGCGGTTCTCAACTTGGGTGCACCCCTTGTGGTCCTGACTTCCTTGCTCATGTTCTCCCTCCTTCTGCTGCTCATTGGGACGTTGGAAGCTCAGTCCAGTGCTCCAGAGTGGGTCTCTGTCTCTATCTCCATCCATCACCAGATGAAGATTCATAGCCAAGAGGATAACTATATGTTTTTCCTTGGGTTCATCTTCTTACTTAGCTTCTTTAGGTTCACCAATTGTAGACTCCGTGACCCTTATTTATGGCTAGAAACCAATTATGAGTGAGTACATCCCATGTTCATCTTTTTGGGTCTGGGTTACCTCACTCAGTATAGTGTTTTCTATTTCCATCCATTTGCATGCAAAATTCGAGAATTCAACTTGGGGATCACGACACCTTTGCGGGGTCACATATCAAATACCTGGCATATCAGATATTTACAATATGATTTATAACAGCAAAATTACAGTTATGAAGCAGCAACAAAATAATTCTATGGTTGGGGTTCACAACGTGAGGGACTGCATTAAAGAGTTGCAGCATTAGGAAGGTTGAGAACCACTACCCTGCAAGAAGCTGTTTCATGAGGGCCTTCTTCTCATTGGCGGGGAGAAGCTCTCCCAACATAATGGACTCTAAAAGGCTCCAACTCAAAACTCTATAAGATTGGCAATAGCTGAATTCTGAAGGAGACCCATTCAACTGTAACATAACTTGAATATAAGTAGCCTTGCTTGTTGTCCACCTAAAAGCCACTGACTTTATTTTTGAGATCTAGGGTGCTGTACCATATGCTCAGAAATGCAGTAGGAATGGTAAAACAACGTCAGAGCAGTAGTTAGAAATAGCACGTGCTCTCTGGTGCTTAACAAACTTTTCTCCATATCAGTTTTCCCATTAACAAAGGATAACGCTTTAAGATGATCTCTGAGTCCCTTTAAGTTTCTTTGAGAGTCCTTGAATCTACAGGCATTCATTCAGCTCATCTCTCTCAGCACACATATTGAACCCTCAACTAAAGATTGGGCATACAAAGAGAATAAAACCTTTTTTCTCACTCTTAAGGAAAGTGTGATCTAGTAGAAAGAGTGGTAAAATATAAAATGCTGGAATAGTTGTAAATAGAAGGGATGAGGTGTGTAAAAACCAAGGGAAGCATGCTGGTCAGGGGCCCCATTTTATGGATGAGCTGCAAACAAGCTCAGGACATGGTTGGACATTGGAAAGACAGGACTGGGGTCCCATCCTTCTAAGTTTTGGCTCTAATGAGCCCTGCAAGCTAATTAGACCCAGTGACTCATGCATGTCCTTGACACTCACTGCAATATGCCACACCTGGATGCACTTGCAGAGGCAACCAGGTTTGTAGAAGCCAATTATTGATCAGAAAGAGGTTCGCACCAGTTCATATGGATGGACATGCCAGCAACAGGGCTCGCTGACAAAACACAGTCGCACTAAAGGCCCAGAGAGAAAGTCATTATGGAAAAAGATGAATGTTGATTTTCCTGGCTTTACCTGGGTTTCACATCTGAAGCTTAAATCTCCATTAACACAGCTGATTAAGCCGATCCTCCATTATAACTAGTCACTGGTCAGATTGCTTAATTAGACTAATCCATTGCTGCCATTCAGACACACATCATCTCTAGGTGTTCTTACACACACAGGGGGGGGGGGGAGATTGGTTTTAGATAGATTTGGTCCCTCATCAGAAATCTCTATGTCAGAGGGCTTGGGAAATAGAGAAATGTGGAGAATTCATTCTAACTTGGTACACATACCTCTCAGTAAAGAACATAAAATGCTTAGCATCCCATCAAATGGCAACTCTCACATTAGGCAGAACCAGTGGAGATTCCATGGAGCCTTACATACACTCGAGCCAGGTTCTGCTGCTAAAGGAGACCACATTAGCCCAAAAGTACTCTGACAAAATTACAAACTGGACTTTTAGAGCTTCTGGGATTTTCAAATTGAGTATAAAGGGTTATGGGCTGCAATCATTTGTGTAGACAGCAAAGGGTTGACTCTTAACTAAGACTCTCTTATATCTAGGTCACGTCACTGACCAGTTATGAGAGTTATAATCACAGCTCTTCACTGGATGACTCTTGATATCCATGGCACCACTGCCTGCTTCCATGATCACAGCAGGCAGAGCTCATGACAGCCTTCCCCTGGATGACACCAGGTGTCTATGGCACCACTCCTTTTTTTCTGTACCCCCATCAGATGAAGCTCAACAACCTCTTCTTGAGCAGAGATTGGCAAAGTGGCATGGGACCAAACCTAGTTGTGACAAGGTATTATAAATGAATTTTAATTGTAACATAACTAGACCCTTCGGATTACCTTTTGTCATTAGGATACAACAGCAAGTTGAGGCAAGGGAGATTATATGACCTATGAAGGGTAAAATAAGTACTTCCTTGTTGTGTGGCACACACACACACACACACACACACACACACACACACACATACACACAGGTAGAGGTCACATGGAAATCCTTATCTCAACACCATTCACTACCAGTAGATCAGAGAGATAATTGTGTTACTCAGCTTTCCATAACTATGAAAAACACAAACATAACATTAAAGCAGGAATGGTTTATTTGGGTCCATCATTGCATCCATGATAACAAGTCCTCACTTGTTTGGGGACTTGTGATATTATACATCATAGTAGGGAATGTTTGGAGAGTTGGCCAAAGTTTGGCAAATGATCACAAACTGTCTTTAGTGGTTTGGCTCTTTCTGGTATTTTTTTAAAAAATAAGTGAGCACTTTGTTTTTCCAATTAAAGTTTCAGATCAAAGAGAGTAATAAAAAAGACCAGGCTTCTACAAGCTATGCATGGTGCCTCACACAGAGCTCTGGACACACTGAGCGGGAATGCTGTGTGCATGGTCATTGAGCAAAGACATTGAATTTCTCCAAGTATTGGCATTTGTACTGGCTGGTGGATGACCAGTCAGCCGAGCAGCCTTGGAGAGTGAATTATGCTCGGAAAGAGCTCTAGATTATGTGAAGAACATCCATCCATTCATTAGGTTGTAATTAACCCTACAGGGTCCCACTGTGGCGTTACATTGAATAAAAACAGAGACAAGATAAAAAGCCCTTTCATGTTGACACAAACTTGAATAGGCCAGCTATTAACTACCAATGTTGAGCTATATTTTGTCAAGATAATTCATGCCTCACTTTGAGGTGAATCTCATGGTTGGGATGCCTCCCCCTACTGCTCAGCTCGTAGCCCACCTAAGGGCAACAAGGTGAGCCATGGTAGGAAAGCAGAGTCATCGTTTTTCTTATTCTTAAATTCAAAATGAAACGGACAGATCTTGTGCCAGCTGATTCTGATTAAAAGCAACAGTCTTACTTGTGCCATATTTCTCAATGCTTTTTAGACTGGGAAGGATTCTAATTATGACTGTGGAGACAAGATATTTGTACATCTTATGCCTTGGAAGGACTTTCCTTTTTTTTTAAGTTTGTCAAGACAAGGATTCTCTGTGAAATGGCCCTGGCTGTCCTGGACTTGAACTCACAGAGATCTGCCTGCCTCTGCCTCCTGAGTGCTAGGATTAAAGGCGTGCACCACCACTGCTTGGTGGAAGGACGTTTTTATTTTTAATAATATGTTGGAGTTATTAGACATTATTTTCAATGAGTATTACTATTCATTAATCTGAAAATAGTTGGAATAATCATATTCCTTTTGCAAAGGACAGTTGTAGGCTCTATGCTAATGAAGGTACTCTGAATTATTCTGACCCACAATTTTGGGACTACAAATAGATTTCCTCTCAACTCTTGCTGTAGTTTGGACCATCTAAAACTGCAGCTTAAATGGGAAATGTCCCACAAGGGCTTGGCCACTGGCCCAAGGTGTTATTAAAAGATTATGGGGGCCCTAAGAAGTGGGACCTAGTGGGAAGAAGTTTCTAGAAAGGCTTCAAAACTGGAAGCTGGAAAAGAAATCTACTACCTGCATTATTCAAATGGTACATTTCCATGTAGTTTGCCAACTATACCAAGCCCTGAAAGCAGCAAGCAAGACCACAAGGATGAGTAGCAGCCACTTAACAGCCGAAGTTTATAATACGGAGTTTGAAAATAGGTGACAATCTCTCACTATGCTTCTTATCTCTTCTTACAAAGACCCTGGGAGCTCCAGATATTATAGGTTGACATAATTTAAATGTAGAAAATTTCAACTCCATGGTTTAGAAAGGTGAAATTGACA
>NC_022034.1:12852214-12862412 GCF_000317375.1 Microtus ochrogaster | reverse complement strand
TGGGTTGATACACTAAGTCTGAACTGGAAGAGGGAAGTATGGGCAGCAATGCTGTAGAGCCAGTAACACTGCAATAATAATCTTCGTAGTCAGGGAGGCCCTGAGTGCTCCCTGCAGTACAGCAGAGGCATTGACTGCTGATGTTCACCGTGGTGAAACACCTAGCACTACCTTGGAGAAGGAGCATCTGCAGCTTGTTCCTATGCAGAGGGGCATGGCACACTGATAGTCAGACGATGTTAGCTTTAAAATTCAAGACAAATGGCTGATGTGCCTATTAACATATCAAAGTGGGCTCTGGCTACCAGATTCTCCTAGCATCCATTGGTTCCTACCTGTCACAGAGTCCTTCTGGTTTGCATACCCTCACCCCCACCCTGAACTCTCCAGCCCAGGAGCTAGGCAGCCCCTTTCTCCAGTTCTTCTGGCCCCTATAACTCAGCCATTTTGGTTATGCCAGTCACTTGCCCCGGGCCATCTATTGAACCCGTGTCTCCTCTCCTGGTCCACTCCCCTCACCACACACACACACCTATCTCCTCATTCTGGCCATGTTCACTCTGGACCCTTCTAGATCCCTTTTGTTCTCCCTTTTATCTACAACAAATCCCCTCCATCAAACATAGGAGCTGTCATGTCCTCCTTTTCATATCTAGTTTTAATTTAGATAAGAAGATAGAACCCAGGTCTGTGACTGTGTTTTCTGTAGACAGGAAGAGTGAATATTTCAGCACAGAGAGGGAAAAGCCACATCCAAACAGGTATCATTGCTCAGAATAACCAACCATGCATGAGCTCCCAGAATTCCTTCTGAAAGTCTTACATCCTGAGAAACCCATGAATCCCAGGCAAGCCAAGATGGCCACTGTCCTCACAAGGGATGCTACAGTGCCACCCTTATGTGGCCTGAAGAGGCAGACCTGCTGACTTTATAACTTTATATTTTTGTGAGATGATTAACTTCCAGGGTGGCAGGTTGTCATTGACTCTGCATCTCAGAGGTTTCAGTCCATGGTGGTTTTGTCTTACCACCTTGGGATTGTGGTGAAATAGTACCTCACAGTGGGAGCACATGGCCCAGGAGGACTGTTCATTTTATGGTGACCAAGAAGTACAGAGAGGCTTAAAAGCGGGGGGCAGGGTTCCTATATCCTCTTCAAGTGTGTTTTCCCAGTGACCTAACTTCCTCCCACCTTCCAACCCCAACCATGCTGGAAGCTACTGATCAAGTTTTCCTACACAGATCTTCCCAAATGGAAACATCTTCCCCCTGATGCTTGGTGCACCCACAAAAATCTCTCCATATTCTACCCATTGAGAACTGATCACATTTCCCATGACATAGAACCAAAGACCAGATATGGCACATGCGTAGCAAACTCACATCTGGAGACTCTCCCAGACCAGTTGGCCAATCCACACAAGAAGGACACTTTCTTTGGACACAATCGCTGCATGAATCTTCTGGGAATTCGACACAGAAGGCGTTATCTCTGTTCCTCTTTCTCCTGTTTCTTGCGTATAAGGTCCCTTTGTCACATGCCTGCAGTGACACAGGAACAAGCGCCATGTAAGTCCCCGTCGGCACTGTCTCCTTCATGTCTCCCAGCATCCTAGAAACTTTATTTTTAGCAAAGTGCTCTTAATAAAAGGTTTCTGAAATGAAAGGATCAAATACACAGTCGAGAACAATCCAGGTTTGTGCTCTGCATGGCTGGCCTCTTTCCACAGCGGCTCCTTCCTGGGGCCAGCCCCATCTCTATCAGTACCTGATGAAGAAATACAAGCCAGCACAGATACAGGCCTCAACCCCATCCGCCTCAGAGGAAAACCTGCACCAAAGTCCACTAGAAAGTGTTTCTAGCGTCTGGCAGTGTTTGGCTCTTTGAGTCAAGATATAGCTAAAGATTTCATGTAGCAAATATTGGAGTGCCTCCTCCCACCTCAGTAGTATTCAGGTGGGCCTGGGCTAAGTGCTGTTTACATTAGTGAATAAATCTGGTCCGTGCCCACAGAGTTCACTGTCTTATGGAAGACAAGAAGCATTGGGAGAAGCATGAACTAAAAGGGTCACAATTAACACATGGAAGACTGTAGAGCACCATGCCTGTCTGCGCTCTATGCGCTACCATATAGTTGGGGCAAGGGGCTGGAGACTGAAACACACAAAGATACACAGACAGAGACATGGGTCATCCTTGAAACAGGAATGCCCCCAAAATGCCCCCTTTGTTGTGTCCAGGGGCAGCTTATATAGGGATCCTTAACCGATTGCCACACCCCAGCCAAACACACCAGAAACCGCTCCGCTGCCATCAGGAACTCCTGAGGGTCTCGTGCTTAGAGCAGCTGCAGGCTGTCTCAGAGCAGAGGAAAACAAGTTGATTACAAGAAATTCAGGATCTGAGGGGGTCACTGCTCCCAACAGAAGAGAAACAGATAAAAGACAGAGACCATACATGTTAGATAGCTTTCCTTTACTGTAACAACCCCCTGCCATAATCAACTTAATAAAAAATGTATATCCAATTAACTCATTAATTAGAGTCTTACAGAAATCCATGATCCGTGTCTCCCTCGCTCTTAAGACTTTGGCGAGACCGCACATCATGGCAAGAGTGTATGGCTAAGCAAGACCACTCTTTTCATGGAAAACAAGCAAAGGAGAAGAGAAAAGAAGGGACTGAGGTTCCATGACCTCCTTGGATACCATGCCTCCAGGTCATTACCTGGTCTCACACTAGGCCCCACCTCTCAAGGACTCTACCACCTTTCTATAGCAGAATAAGACTCTGCCACATAGACCTGAGTACTGATGGACACTGAAGATCCAAATGACAGTCCTCCCATGTAATGCTTTCTACCTTTCTTGGTGATATTAAAGCCACTGGCTGAGTATACATGGGAAATGGGGGAAGACTTGAGAAGGGAGAATAAGTACAGCATAGTTCTCTCCGTGGAAGAAGGCAGATTGCAGGAAGAACTGGTAAAGATGCTGGGTAGAGCTGAGAGCTAGTAGGAGCGCATTCTGTACAGCTGTGGTCCCTCATGTGCTCAGACAGCTCAGCTGCAAGCAGAACAGGGCAGACAGCTGAGTCCATGAGCAAAGATTCTCAACTGTGACTAGAGGCTAAAGATACCTGGGAGTGCCGAGAAAATATTGATGTCCAGACACCTACCCCAGACGCAGTGACGCGTGGATGTGTAGCAGAGTCCAGTCATTGGTAATGGTGGTACAGTGATGTCAATGTCATGTAAGTCACAAGCTTGAAGAAATGATAAGATGGCCAAAATCATGCAAAGACAATAACTTTGATTGAGCAAGGGAAAAACAACCAAAAACTGTGTGAAGACAGACTGGCTGCCTACTAAACAATGAGACGTCGGAGAACTCAATATGGTCAATAAATGACTCTAGATGGTTTTCCTTGATATTAAGCTGGGAGAAATCGGCACATTTGGAAAGGGCATGAATGTTACTATTTCCAATCCCTGGATTTTTCAAATACTGTTTGGGTACAGAAAGCATATGGTCTCATAAGTGGGGAGCTAGCCAGCACAATTCAGAGTAAGAAAGATGCTGGAAATTAAGAGATCTAGGAATTGAGAAGCCAGGATATGGTGTGGACAATCCACCTAGAAGTGAGGTTTCTGTACACAGTCCCAGAAGCTGGGACAGGCAGGCTTTGCATCAGGAATGAGGTCCACAGTGGGCATGATAAAAGCACAGCCAGTATCCTAGGATCAGCAGAGCAAGTGGGGATTTGGGAAATCAGGAGAGGCATAAGATTTCTAAGAAGTCAATGCCCTGAACCAGATAGATGTCATCTTCAGACAAAAGTGCTGAGGTCTGGAGTGTGATGTGGGGCACAAATAGTCGTTGACCGCCATGAACTGTCTCCATAACATTTCGTTCTCTTTGATCCAAAGACACCTCAAACCCTGGGCCGGATTTGCAACAGCCAAACACTGGTCCCAATACGTCCCTTGCAGCCCACTATTCCTACAGCCTTCATAGATGTGACACCTTCATCCTTTTTTCTGCTACCCTAGCCAGCTTCCAGGGAGTCATATTCAATGTTCTTCCTCTCCCAGCATCTACTTTCCCTACCCCTGCTGTGAGACAGCACAGCCTCTCTCTCAAACGTGAGCCTGAGCCTTTAATGTCAAAGTATCTCCCCAGTCCATCACTGCCTTTCCATGGCAGTCGGTTCTGACCAGACCTCTGCACTTTGACCTTTAACTTCCGACCTCAACTTCTACCCAGCCACCAGGCTGGTACTCTCAAAAGCTAAACCAGGTTACTGCTCTATACAAAACCCTCCAGCAATTTCCTGTCTCAATCAGGGTAAAACCCAGCATCAACAATGTCTGTGTAGGCCCTATAGAATACATTGACCTGTTGTTTTGGACGTCACCTTCGCTGATTACCATCCTCTCCAGTCACATTTTCCTCTTCCAGCTAACACACTAAGCAGCTGCCATCTAAACATTCACCCTTGCTGTGCTGTTTCCCTAAAACACGCTTCCCTGAGAGTGTCACGTGGCTTGTCCTGAACCGTATTTGTCAGCGAGTCCTCCTCATACCACCAGTCCAATGACAGCCCGTGTTTCTGACACTCTTTAGTCCACTCCCTTTCCTCAACTCATTATTGGTCGTTAAGTTCCATTACAGAGTATACATAAGGACAATATACATTACATTTGCTTGTTGTGTTAATAGTACATTCTTGGTCTGGGACCTTCAGGAGGATGGAGATGAGTTTTCTCTCACTGGGATATTGCTTAAGCAGTGCTGGATATGTAGACGATACTAGACACCTGCCTATTAAAGCGATGAAGGAATAAACAAATGGCTGTGCCCACTCAGAGAGATCCATCAGCATCTAGAGTCCTCCAGAAGCACACTGAGACTGTTTGCATCATGACTAACATGACCAGTCAAAAAGCATTTGGTAGAATTTAAAATCATGACTGAAACTTCAAGCCCTTGCCTGGTGAGTGAGACTCCGTTCTCACACCCACCTCCTCAGGGAGTGTAGAGTACGAAAATGTACTTTCTGCCTCCATCTGTGAAGCTCAGGGATTGAAAACGCGGGTGGGAGGTAAAAGAAATAAGGCAAGGACCCACAGAGAACTCCGGCGTAAGAAAAACAGGCATTTGTAAGCAGCGCATTGCGCTGAGTGCCTCGGGTAGTAGAGAGACTGGGCTGTGACTGTTCTGCCTTGCTGGAGAAAATGTGCTTTGAAAACATGACTCAGAGTCCCCTAGAAAGTCTGGAATTTCTAATAATTAAGTTTCCTCAGTGATAGAAAAACATGATCTCATCTTCCCCTACGAGCAGCTACGTGTTCCAGGCCAGCAACACTCAAAGTTTCTCCTAAAAGGATTTCACTAGCCAAGATAACAGAAAATGAAGGCTCATGGACATGCCCCTGCCTAATGTCACCGCGACTGCTCAGCTCTAAGCTTTGAACGGCTCCCTCCTTGTGTGGTGTGTTGCCATTACTTAAGCTTTTGAAAACATCTTTTAAAAGTCAAAGAGAGTCCTGAAACCAAACAATTTTCATTACGACTGAGATGCTGTGGGTGATGCCAATCCATTCCTGAGATTTTATGTCCCTTACCATCAGTTAGCTCTTGATCCAGTCTATAAGAGCCAACGTTCAATACAAAAGAGAGGTCCCAGGGCAGACAAAGCTCAGATATATAAATGAAGCCAGTCATTGTACAGAAAACAATTCAAGGTCAAAGAAAAAGTTCTGGGTCTAGGTTTGTGCATGTATTTGATATAAAGTTAATTTGGGCTAATACGCTTATTGTAAAGTTAAATGGGGGCAACTTCCTACAAGGAATCAGTGACCTGCAATGAAATAGAATCTATTCAAAAAGATATCAATTTGTAAATCAACTCAAAAGTATATATGCGTGTGTGTGTGTGTGTGTGTGTGTGTGTGTGTGTGTGTGTACGCGAGCACGCACATGCACAAAGTACACGTGCATTATTTGGGATTTAAGAGGCACATCCATGGGCATGCATAAAAGCTAGTCTCCTGGTTAGGAGAGATGAACTACCTACTGTGCGGTGGGTAACCATAAAGCAGGTCATGACTAAGCTGCGATGGAACTTTCAGACATCCAGGCCGTTTAGAAAAATCTACAATAAATGAAGTTCGAAAAGAGAGAAAGGACTGAAAAGAACGCTTCCGCAGAAGAACGAAAGAACGAAACTGTTGCTTCCTTTCAGGGAATGAGCTAATGGGAGGGGCTCGAAGTCAAAGGAAGGGAGGGCCCCCTATTGCTACAGGGGCAGCTCATGAGATCGTGAACCGGGTCAGGGAGCTCTGAGACTATGGAGGAAGTGGTTTGCATTGTGATGAGTGTGAATCGAGGCCCAGTCATGCGGCTGCCATTCCCTCACCCACATCCGTGAAAGTGGGTTTGAATAGCCACAGAAGAATTTCAGCTTTACATAACGAATGCTTCCTCTCATTTTCGTAGTTTTCCCCTCTTCTTCAGCCATGGGGATGGTTTTTTTCCAATGGGACACTTATGAAACAAGCAGAGCTCCGCTGAGACTGACTGACATGAAGTACTCTCTTCCCTAGTATGTCTAGGATGTCTCATAGAAAATGGGAGGCTTGGGGCATGGAGAAGGACCAATAGACAGGTTGTCCCCAAAGCAGTGTAGGAACCCCAGAGGTGAAGATGACATCTTGAACCTTGCTCCCTCTACAGACACAGAAAGAGTAGAGACAAGCTTTGGGGTTCTTGATAGGGTAACAGAGACATCGATGCAATACGAAGATAACAGTTCATGTTGGATAGTCTCCTCCCTTCCCTGAACACACATGTCATTCCAGGGGGACATAGGGGTGTTGCGTTTCCTCCCCTTGAATGTACCTTAGCTTTGTGAGTGCTTTAATGGAAGAGACATCTGGGATATCCTGGATTTGGCAGTGCAGGTCTTGAAATAACTTACAGCTTTTCCTTCCTTCTTCATAGGAAGATTTTTCTTGGAATGGTGTGGTAGATCAATTGATAAGTCCTAGAGGGGAGGGGAGGAGAGGGGAGGGGAGGAGAGGGGAGGAAGAGGAGGAGGAAGTTTGGTCAGCTAAATGTAATAGTGAGTTCACAGTGCTTTACAAACAACTGACCATTAGCAAGGGCACCAAACATGCTTGAGCAGCAGTAATGAAGCGTTTAGCTCTCCTGACAAGCTCTACCAAAATCATGTGACCAAATGGGCAATTTAAAAGTTCATTTTGCTTTCAAAGCATGTTATTTCATAGTGTACAAATTACACCAGTCACATCAGCTTCTTCGTGTTTACTTGACTTCAGACTCACCGCTAGAGACACACAGGGCCACTAACGCAGCAGTAATGCAGCCACCACCACCTCAAGGATGACACTTAGATCGCAGTCACATCTCCCAGTCCCTTCCCTTCTAGGGACAGAAACACTGATCTTTACCTTCAACACTGGATTGGTATTATCTGCTGACTCCTCAGAACCAATAATAGCTTATAGGTATCATATGTAATTTCAAGAAAAGTATTAGTTTTTTTTCTAATTTTCTAACTGATTACTGGGTGCAGAGGTACGACTTGGAAAAGAGTAAATGTTTAGATAGTATGCCAGAAAGAATTCCTCCATGGAAACCCTTAGCAAGCATGAGACTGACACCCCCAATTCTGAGTTTCTAAATACTTAGCTAATTAAGTGCCTACCTAGTGTGTGCAAAAAGGAATGGGGGTGGGTGGGACATTGTGGGTCCTAAAGTCAAAGAGCGAGCATCTCAGGAAAGGAAACACATACTGAACAAAAGCAGAGAAATAAGTGCTAAGAAAACTGAACAGGAGCACAACACTCCACCATGGGCCCTGCACCTCTGTGTCTAGGCACGGTGGAAAGCTGACGAATCCACAGATAGAGACGGTAGAGTCAGGCTATGCAGATGGTCTTGAAGAGTAGCCCCATGCTTTGTGTCTCTAGACTAGCGACCCCAGAACAACCTGAAGAAGAATATGTAACCCAAGTGAAAAGAGGTGAGGGCCAGAAACTGTTTTCCAGAAGGGCTATTTTGTCATGAAAATCTCCAAGATGTCTGCCGTGCCTCAGCAACACACTAGGGTAGATCTCGTGCTCACATGGCTGCTTCTCACAATTTACTCCTTCTCCTTGAAGCCTGTTTCCCTTACTTCATCAATACAACGCACAGCTGCAATTAATGCTAGCTCACTTCTGACCCACGGTCGGTCCTCACGAATCTTCCACGGGAATCTCTGCTGCTGGCATAATGAGTCTAAGAGGAAATAGCAGGTTTCTTCTGTAAGTGTCTAACAAGCACAGAGCAGCTTCCTTTGAGATGCCTGGTTCACCACGTTAGTCTCAGAGAGGCGATCCGTGACACTGCTTGGATGCTTTCTGAGTTAATGATCCACCTGACCATAAAGATGGCCCTCTATAACCTGACCCCTAAGGACTTGGGAAGGTTTTATCATGTGAACCCTTCCTGGCATTTGCTGTGGGTTTAATTATGGCTGACTATAAAGTGTGATAAGAAAACGGCCTGGTTAATTTAAGAGCCCTACCAGTTTATGCTTTCTTGCTACTTACAGAAATCCACTTAAACTGCAGAGTAATTTCCCGAAGGCAGAGGACAAATGTAAGCCTGAACACAGAAGGACTTCATGCCATGAAAAAAAGTCTACATCAAAGAGTTTAAATTGCTCCCGTCACTAAGCCTCGCTCTCCTCTTGTAGAATGGTCTGTGATGCCCATGAACAACCACCACATTTTGGACTAAATTTGAGATCGCCAAGATGTGAGCTGGATTATCAAGAGGAGAATGCACAGGGGGAAGAGAATGAAACCAAAAGAATCAAGGCAATGGCTTTTGGTTTTGTTTCGGTTTATTTGTTGTTGTTGTTCTTGCTGTTTTTGCTTTTGTTTTTGTCTTTTTTTTTAAGCCAGAACTAGGAAATTGGACTCAATTAATGTTTTCAACTTTTGAAAAGCTTACTTGGTTCCATGAAATCCTCACAAAGATTTTACAGAGTTTATGAACATGCCTGGGGCTTACACAATGAACTGATCTCCAAGAACACCATGCAATTTATAGCTGATCAGCACACCATGACAGTAGGATCAAGGAAGAGGGAAAGAGAAGGTCTGGCACCAAGGAGCTCTCTCAGGGACCCAGAGGTGACATCAGGGTCTTTGTGGCCTTCAGTGCCTGGAGTAAGACTCTCATTTGCTTAACTCCAAACAATCATACAAGCTAGAGACTCGGCATGCTCCTCCCGCTTCTCTCCTGACCCAGCCTCAGAACATTAGCTATGATCATAGGGTAACTTGAGACAGAACTTGGGGGAGACTGTGGGGAGGTCAGATTATTTGGAATGTAATCAGATGGATTTTGATCCCAGTGAAACATCTTGAAAAGATGTGACTTTGGTGTCATTTGACCCTTGCACCTCGTAAACGCAATGTGGTGAATTTAGATCTCCCAACTCCTCCACATGAGAAGCCAGTAGTGGAAGGTAGAATCCTTTGCAGTATATTTGGCAAAGGCTTTTCCAAACCCGGCTCCAAAGATAGCCATGCAAACATGAGTGGTGATCCAGGGTTGATCGGTGATGGAGCAGAAGACAAATAGCATCCTTAGGCCTGCTCTCCCTTTATTTGTCTCTTGGGACATCCTAAGGTAACACAAATTACATGCAAATACATAAAAAAAATAAGTATCAGACACACTCTGCAATGCCTTGAATCCCATAGTACATTTAATAGCCTGTCTTCTCTCAACCCATCCTCTTTCCCATGCTTCTTACATGTGGGTTTCCTGGCTCACCCAACCCAATCCTTTGATGTCCCTCTCATCTGATTCAAAGCAAGTCATGCTGCAAGGACACACACTTCTCCCAGAAAAGCTGACGAATTTATGATGGGACTACTACAAATGAAAATAAGGAGCCTCTTGTTCAAACATAATTACTAATTCAAGATGGTGGGCTGAAGACCTGAGTTCGAAACCCCAGAGCCCATGTGACGTCTGAGGTAGTAACACACATCTGTCATCACAACACTCTTAGGATGAGATGAGAGGCTGAAGAATGTCCAGGAGATCATGAGCAAATTAGCCCAGTATCCACAGTGAGAGCATCAAAGAGACCCTGTCTCAAAGTGGGGA
>NC_022034.1:12810199-12851718 GCF_000317375.1 Microtus ochrogaster | reverse complement strand
CGCACACATGCTATTACACACACAATGAAAATTACACACATGAACACACAGAGACATGGTACACACACACGCACGCACGTGCACACATGCTATTACACACACAATGAAACTTACACACATGAACACACAGAGACATGGTACACACACACACACATGCACACACACACACATGCACACACACACACATGGTAGGGCAGGTGGACAGAGGGTTCCCTCTCAGGTACATAAACTCCATGCCCATAGAGCTTCCCCTCTGTCCTTACAAGTAAAAACGTCACTCCCTTTCCAGCAAGCTCCAGCAGTTAAATCCACCCCCATCCAGCCAGAGTGGATGCATAAGGCTGATCTTTGCAGTTGCATATTCTCTTGACCAAAGGAACACGAACTCCCTTTTGAAAGCAACCACACCTTTCATTGTCAGTCTCACAGTAGAGCGCCTCACACAAGCTTCGTACCAGTTATCAATGAAATGGTTGTTGTCTAAATAAAGCGTCAGAACAATCCTGAAGCTCACCCTGTCCCACCTGGTTGGAGATCAATGACACGTCAACTCTTGACTCACAGGTGGCAATCATGCCACTTTGGTAGGCTCTTTAGGGAAGCACTAGGAAGGGCCAAAGCCATAGTCGGCGAGCTTGCTGCAAAGTGCCTCTACACCTGACCTGCACTTACGAGAGACTGCAGACAGGAAAGTTCCTGCAGGGAAGCCAGCCATTCAGCCTTATTTGAACTTGACTCCCCTGAAGCAGTGTCCAGCAGGGCTGAGGTCATCTACATTGTCAGTGGCTCCTCAGAGGCTGGCTGCCATGCATCGAGGAGGCCAGGTCCACAAAGCATCTCACTACTAAAGTCCAAGTCCATTCTTGTTGTCACAGGCTGTACCACTTTCATTGAACTCCATGACCAGGTCTCATCGGGGTGTATGTTTGTTTGCTGATGTCAATCATCTTTCTTTCATGTCCCTTGCCAGCTTACAGGATGGAAGTAAGTGCTTGCACCCTGCTCTGTTGATGTTGGTTATCTGTATGACAGTTCTCTGAGGCTTTGATACCTATCAAAGTCTTGAACCTACAGTGAGCAGGGGGTCACCCAAGAAGCAGAGCACAGAGACGGTGCAGTCTGTGGATGGGAATAGATGTGATTAATGTCAAAGGGATTTTCCACTAGTCTCCACAGTATCAGAGAAACAAAGATGTCCTTGCATCCTGCATCTCTTTTCGGAGGAGGATCACCAAATGCTTCACAAACACAGATTCATTTATCCTTCATGAGATCCCCCTTAACTGTAGGTATCTCTAGTTGACCTTAAGAGAAACAAATGCAGACACACCTTCTTTTTTCCAGAGGTCATCTCACTGACATACTTAATCACCCAAAATGTGAGCAAAATCTAGGAAACCTAAACAGACCCCTGAAGCTTTCAAACTTAGTTCCCAGAAGAAGCCTCCTCTTCTAACTTGATCATTATGCCTTGGAATATTATACTGACATATTTGGTGAGCTAGTTACTTGCAGAGGCAACCAACAATGAAGGACTTTATGGAAAGATAGGAGGAATAGGAAGGAGAAGGACACAGGCAGGTGGCTTGACAACAGGTTACAGAACACATTAGCACCTTGAAGACAGAGGACCAGTTCCAGCCTCATCTCCCAGAATCCTATACACAGCCACCTCCACCTACACTCCAGGCCTGCCACATTCAGATGATGTGATTTCCCCCTTCTGTGCATATGCTGAGTAGAATCTGGGGTTCCCTTCCCCTGGGGTTGCTGCCCATAGACCAACCACTCATCTCCTGTCTCTCCCTGTGACAAAACACCTGAGAGATAAACAACTCAGAAGGAAAAAGAAAGATTAATTTGGCTTGATGATTTCAGGGAATGCAGTCTATGATCACTTGGCCCTGTTGTCTGTAGGCCTATAGGGAGGCAACACATCCTAGTGATGGGAAAGGAGTCGGCTCTGGGTGACCAAGAAATAAAGCAAGGCATAGAATCCCAATACTCCCTTTTAAAAGTGTGCCCCCAGTGACCTAACTTCCTTTTCTAAGGACCCATATCCTGCAGTTTCTGGTTCTCCCCCACAGCACCACAGACAGATGGTCAAGCCTTGAACACATGATTCTTTGAGGGGAAAAATGAGACCAAGATTATAACAAAACAGTTATTCATTTTTATATTTAATCAACTTTCCTCTCATATAACAAATTAGCTGAGATAACTAACTTAAAAAGAGAAAACATATATATAGCTTGTAGTGCATGTTTCCATTTAAAATGGAGCACCCCACTGTTGAAAAGTTTCTGTCCCTCCCAGTCCAGAAGCCATTCAGTCCCAAAGAAATACACAGAGGTCTACATTAATTATAAACTGTTTGGCCTATTATCTCAGGCTACTTATTAACTAACTCTTACAGCTTAAATTAACCCATAATTCTTGTCTGTGTTAGATGCGTGGCTTGGTACCTTTTATTAGCAAGGCATTCTAATCTTGCTTCCTCTGTGTCTGGGTGATGACCGAGCCTTTCCTTTTCCCAGCATTCTCCTGTTCTCATCACTCCACCTATACTTCCTGCCTAGCTACTAGCCAATCAGCATTTTATTAAAATACAAGTGACAAATCTTTACAAAGTACAAGACCATTGTGTTAAGTATTTTTCCTTAAACGACCAAACACTCTGCTGATGCAGTAATTCCAATCAGGCCAAATCAGACCAAATTAGAAAATGCTCATGTTTAATGGCTGCCAGCATTCCCACATAGCCCCAGGAAAACATGGAGAAGGAAAGAGGAAAAAGGGGAGACCAAAGAAAACCAAGAGATCATGTGTTCATTCTTTGGGGGACAGTTTAAATGTCTGGTGGGAGTGGTCTTGACCTTTACTGGAGAGGGTTCACCATTTGGCAGGTTTTCTTGACCCTCCCTGGGGAGGGGTAACCATTTGGTGGGCTTTCTCAGAGGTAGAATTTGGACTAAAGCAACTCCCAGGGGTGGGAGCTTTGAAATGGAACTTTCCACCCAATATTCCAAAGATGGATGTCAGGGGCTGGGGTGAAGCCCCCTAACTAAACAATCTAGACTCTTTGTATAAAGGGGTACCAGGAAGCTGAGGTGATGCTTTTAACCAAACACATTGTCCCACAACACTCCCCCACCTTTTTTTTCAAAATAGGAACTCTGAATCTAATCATCTTTGTTTAGCATTTTTCCCAGACTATTATCCATAACAACTTGTAACCAACACTCTAAAAGACAAGCATCCATAATCCATTTATGAGAAATGTGGGCATAGTTTTCCAGGATACTTCCTGCTGATTGGGGTGCTGATAATTTTATTGGGACCTAAAGAAAATTTAGAATTATGGTCAAGTCCTGACTGGAATATTCTGTGAGGTTTGATCATCTCAACTAGCAGTCTGGATGTAGAACTCAGACATCTGTGCCATCTGCTCCTATCAGAGATTTCTCAGGGAGTCTTCCTTGATCAAACCTGATTTTTATTAACCCAGAATAAATCCATAGCCTCTCATTTCTTGTGAAAACAAAAGCAAGACCTCTTCTCCAAAGTAGCATATCCTTGACTTATATTTTAAAGTCAAGAAATTTTCAAAAATATTTGTTGGAATAATTCAGCAGCATTTATAATCAAATGCCTTTTAGCAGCTTTTGCTCCTTCTTCAGCCATCAAACAATTCAAAGATAACACAATAACATGGTATCCAGATTCTTTGTGTGTTTTCCATCTTTATGTGGCTTCATTTTAAACTCTATTTCTTTTTTTATTTTTAATTTGTGGTTTTTTGAGTCAGAGTTCTCTCTGTATTTTTGGCTCTCTTGGAACTCACTCTGTAGACCAGGCTGTCCTTGAACTCACAGAGGTGTGTGCCACTACACCCAACTTCCTTCTCTCTCTCTCTCTCTCTCTCTCTCTCTCTCTCTCTCTCTCTCTCTCTCTTTCCTTCTCTCTCTTTAATGACTTTATACTTTTTGTTTTCTCTCCCAAGCCTACACATATTTTTAAACACACTGTAAATCATTTAGTAGTTTATTTTTTTCATCTGAATCTCTTTACTGTATATCTCTCTATTTCAGACCACATGAGTCTTTAGTTTGCTAAGTGATATGGCTAGGATTAAAGCCGTGACTTTGATAGCTAGATCCATCTTGTTCCTTAGCTTTCTGAGAGTTTAGCTTCATGGCAGAGGTACTAACGGGAGCCATGTTTATTGACAGAACTCTATGGAGTTTCAAGATCCATGCCACCACCAGAAAGCCAACTCCCCACCACTCCAGCTTCCAGTGAGGACATCATAGAGCAATGGCAGGGATCATACTAACAGACTGCCAGGAAACACACCACAAGCCTTTGAGGTCACACTCACAGTGACATAAAGATCTCTTGCAGGTCAACAACATCTCCCAAGATTGTCATATGAGACTCTTGGAGACATTACCCATATATAAATCACAGGAATCTCTTAAAATCAAACCTAAGTCCCTCTATGTAACACCTCTGAGCACACGCATGAACCACCTGTACACTGGAGTGAGCATAAGTCAATATGCTGTCTCCTCATAGTAATAGTACTGCCTGAGGACAGAGGTCAGCCAGGTCATCTAGAGGTTATCCTTATGTCTATACTTATTTAAATAAGATAAGGAAGGGCTCAACAAACATCTGCTCAAAGGAAAAAATGCAATTTAGCCAGGCATGGATATATAACTTGTCATTCCATCACTCGAGGAGATCTGAGTTCACAGAGGAAGGGAGATGACAGAAGTGTTGGTAACAAAAGGCTAGAGGGTGGAGAGGGGCAGCATTTGTCTATGGCAAGTAAATAAAGTCATCTACTATGTGAGGACCGGAGCCCTAAAGTTACCATCCTGAAATACAGCCAGGAGATGAAATGACAATGGCCACAATAAACTATTTAGAAAAGATTAATATGTCTTCCATAGCTTTTGTTCTGAAAGACACGTGCTCTGGCTACTTGTTTTTGAATGAGTTTTGTGATAACCCCAGAAAAGTCATTTGTCTGAAGATGGTGGGGCTAATCCTGAATAGACAAGGAGCTACCATCAACACCACTTGCTCAGTGGTGCTCCGAGTAACTGCTGTTTCTAACACAGGACTCTGAACTTACTAAGCTTTATGGCATCTTGGCCTGGGAAGCTTGACGGCACACCTGAGGCAGAGCACAGATACAACTCCTGTTCCAAGAGTGGAAGAAAGGGGAGCCCCAGGCAGAAGCCCCAACAAGCCTCTAATCCCACAGTGAGTCTGTTCTTCTGTGGGCCCAGTTTTGATTACCATCCACCCCTGGGAGTGTATGTGGCACTGATGAAATATATATTAAGTCTTAATGCTTGTGCAAACGGCTAAACTATTTACTTTCTGCTTTCCAGAAAGCAAGGGTGGTAGAGGAAGAAGAGCACATGCATGTCGCTCCACCCTTCACATCTAAACATGAAAGGCAATGTGGAAGACTCAAAGGGAAGTAGACCAGGAAGGGTATGGTTTATAACTTAATAAAATCCAATATCGCCAGGGAAGGCCCCCATATCCAGTGCTTGCTTGCTTTCTGCACCTCAAAAATATTGTACCACAAGTCTGAGATCACATCCATTCAACAGTAAGCCTGTCTTCCAGATAGGAGCCACAAAATCGGGCATGGTGGAGAGTGCTTGTGACCTCAGCACTCAGGAGGCAGAGGAGGGAGGTCAGGAGTTCAAAGCCAGACAGGGTTACATAGAGTTCCAGGACAGTCAGAGTTTCTCAAGAAGATCCTGAAAAGAAGAAAGGTGGGGGGTGAGAAGAAAGGATGGTATGGAGGAGGGGAAGAGAGAAAGATGGAATGTGGAAGGGAGAAATGGGGGAGAGAAAAAAGGCTGGGAAAAAGCAGACAAGGAGGAAGAGGGAAGGATGGGAAGAAGGAGAGAGAGACAGAAGGATAGTAAGTAGGGCACCTGATGCCCTTAGGCCAACTCAAGTTGAATATGGAGAGAGAAATAAGCTTTCTGCTGCCCACATTACCCAAACTCAGCCCCCTCCAGCTCTACTCCTTCACTCTCCACTCTGAGCAGGTGGGGATAAACAGAGAGCATGGCTAGGAAATGACCCTACGAGGCCCCGCAGGGTCATGGCATCAGATCACCCAGCAGCTTCCTTAGCACCCTGCCCCCATCTTCAATGACTTTCAAGGTTAAAGCATGCCTAATTTCTGAGTCACCGCCATGGGCAGACGCAGGGCAGCGCTGCAAAGCGCACTCTGTCTCGGAAAGCCAGCCCACTGCCACCAGTATCAAAGGAAGAGCTGCTTTTCATCTCCAGCTGATTGTCAGACCTAAGGAAAGCCTGCCGGGGCTGCCGCAACAGAGCCAACTTGGCTGGCTGTTGTCCAGGACAAGAACAGCACCTGGGATCCTGGCCCCCATGAACAGCTGAGCTTGGGAGAAGGAAAGCAGGAGAAAGAGCATCTTGAACAAAGCAGACACCCCACAAATACCCGACCTATACCCTAAGCATCACCCTGAAAAGATCAGACAATGGCTTTGCACTCAGGTATGAGGGGCAACTGTGACTATCCATGAACTGCATAGGCCAATGTGATCTGGGGAAACAGATCAGCCTGTAAACTGCCTTGTATGCACAAGAACCCACATTAAAAAACCCAGTGTGGTAGGAAAAGAGACAGGTACATCACTGAAGCCTGACCTGCTTTGTGAGTTCTTAGCCAGAAGGACCCTGTTTCAAAAAAATTAAATACACACACAATATATATATACATATATATATATATAGTGACATATATTATATGACATGTTATGTGTGTTATGTGTTATATATGACAGCACCAGAAAACTGACACTCAAGGTTGTCCTCTAATCTCCATAGAAAGGCACACATATATGTGCACTGACACACATATACACACCCACTCACACACGGAGTTTGCCATTGTGACCTCTTTTCCAAGCTTTCTAGAAATGAGATATTTTAGTTAAGAACAGAATCATATAACCATGAGACCATCTATGTAAATTCTATGACCAGCAACACAAGAAGAAAGAAGAATAGAGCCATTCGCAGTTCTCACCTTCACATCCAGAGCCCTTCAAACAAGAAAGCAGACAATTCCGTGCAGTCTGGCTCATTCTGCACCAGACAGGGCAAGGTATAATCGCCCCTGGAACAATGGGGAGAAATGCACCCATATTTTTATTTCTGAGATGTCTGATGTTTTCTTTGAAAACAATATCCTGAGTGACATAATGCAGACCCCACAAGACAAACATTCTCTTATACACGAATGCTAGGTTTTAAGCTTTTACTATGTGTTAGATACTTAGTAATGGGACCAGGAGGGAGGAAAAAGATCTCCCCCAGAAGGGGAAATAGAATACAGTGTTAAGAAGTGTTAAAGGGGAAACTGGACTGGTAGGATTAAATAGGGATGAGTGGGAAGGAAGGTAAATGAGGGAATATGGGGACAGAGAACTAAATAAAGGCCATTTGGAAAAATATAGAGGGACCTACTACTCTAGAAACTTCCTAAAATATTTATGTATATAAAAGGAATCTAGCTAAAGTCACCAAATTGTTGGAGGGAGGCCGCTTGTTTGTTTCCCGGCCACCCAGCAGTTCAGACCCAAAATAATCACACAGAAACTATATTATTTAAAACACTGCTTCTTATTGGCTAACTCTTAAATATAAATTTAACTCATCTCCATTAATCTGCGTATCACCACTTGGCAGTGGCTTACCAGGTAAAGTTCTGGCTCCTGTCTCTGGCGGGGCTACATGGCTTCTCCTCACTCCTCCTTCTTTCCCCCAGCATTCAGTTTAGTTTTTCCCACCTACCTCTATTTTGTGCTCAGGCCCAAGACAGTTTCTCTATTAACCAATGATATTCACAGCATACAGAGGGGAAACTCACATCACCAAATAATAAGGAAGTGAATATCCCAATTAAATACCTTATGCCACAAATTAAAACCTCCAATACCAGGAACAGGTTATAGCTTGTTGAGTCTGAGCAAAGGGCTTCCATGGAACTCCCAAACATCACAGGCAATTACATGACTCTTGGTTGTTCTCCACAACCTGATGGTAAGGGCCGATTGCTGAAGGTACCACTTATACACGTCACTCAGTGGAAAAGTCAAGCTGGTGCTCCATTAGCAGTCTCGTCTTGACTGACTAGCATTCACGGTACTGGAAGGCGCTTTGCACAATATCAGAGGAGAATGGTTAGCATCAAATCATCAATGTCACCCAGCTACAAACGCTGTGACCCACAAGACTGACCTATCTACAAGATGAACTGTTACAGTAGTGGCATAGTTGTTGTATGAGTAACCAATTTTTTTATTGGATTTAAGGCCTACTCCATGAGATGTAACCCATAACTGACATGGCTAAAGTGGCTAATAACCAGAGACTAAATAGGTCTTGGGCCTAGGGGATACTTGCTGCCATTATTTTGCTAAAGGTACAGGGCAATAATCTTGATGATATATTGCTATATCCATAGGTCAGTACCTTGATCAATCCACATCAGAGATGCTTCTTGCCGTAGATAGAGATTAACATAGAGAAAGTACTCAGTCCTAAATAGAATGTCTCCATCAAACTCCTCCTGCTCAAGGCTCAGAGAGCCATGTGGAAGACGAGGTGGAAAGATTATAAGAGCCAGAGGTGGTGGATGACTCCAAAAATTACTGTCTTTCAAACACAACAGACCTGGCACACATTTGAACTCAGAGCATGGAGCAGCACACACAAGACCTACATAATTCGGGTCAGACAGGGTCCGAGCACTGAGAGGGGAGGATGCACACAGGGTCCTCCCCCCCCCCAACCTGAAGCTTTCCGTAACTGACACCTACTTGCAAAGGCTGGGTCAGTTTTCTCCAGCAGAATCTCACTGGGTATACCAACCAGGGCAGACACTATGCCCAAGAATAGTTGAACAACACAAAACAAACTCAGCTGTATTTTTGTGAACATTTTGTTGCATTTTGTTTTATTTGAGCATTTTGCTTTTGTCCTACTGGTCATTGTTTTGGTTTTCATTGTTGTAGAGTTTCTTGGGGGGGGGTGTTTCTTGGTTTTTGTTGCTTGCTTTTTGTTCATTTTGTTTTGTTTGAAAGAGAGAGAGCATAGAGTTGGGTGGGTATGGATATAGGGAAGGTCGAGAAGTAATGAGGGAAGAGAAAAATGCATGATCAAAATATACTATATAAAAAATTCTCGCTAAAAACCAATAAAGTTGTTTTTGTTTGTCAGACTTAACAAGGCATTTAAAATTTGTCTGGTACAAGTTCCCACAGTCCAGATTAGCCAAGAATGTCTCAGAGCGTGCCTATGTCCTTTGCCCTGGTAGCCCAGCTAACAGCCTGGCTGCTGGGTATGGCCAACAAAAAAGCATTGACTAAACTTGGAGCGGCAAGAGGAAATGAAGATCAGCAGTGGCTCCTCCTATCTGAGGGTCAGTACAAGGTCTCCGGCAGAGGCAGCGCCTCTTAAAGAGGCTCTAGGACTAACCAGTGCTGCTCACAGCAGCCTCAGCACCCTTTGGGCAGGTTACCTCAATCCACTAATCAGAAGGGCCCTCACTCTCTAGTCTCCGGAAATCTTTGACCCATAGTCCTATAAGCCCTAGATGCTCCTGCATTCTCAGCTCCAGGTTGCCTCCTCACCAATGCCATTGGTTCTCCATAGAACTGAACCATTTCCCTTGTCTAGCCTAGAGGGAGTATGCTTGCCTTCCTGGCTCAGTCCAACTGACGCACCTATGGCCTGAATCCTCGCTCCAATGTCCCCCTCCAAGAGTTCAGCAGCCTGCCTCGCAAGTTTTCAGAGGCAAGGAATTTATGACCTCCCAAAGATTCTTGTCCAAACAGAATGGTTTAAGGATCCTTCCATATGCTTGCCGTGGTATGTGTCCTGCATACCTCTACGCTCTTAGCAGAGTCCTGGCCTGCGTCCAAGCATATCTTCAGTGTTGGGGTCTACAGGTGTGCCCTCGTGTACAAAGGCAAGGTCGGAGCTGGGTTTACGGTCTGACTGGAGGTTGTGGCTGAAATTTCATCCTTGCTGATTTATTTCTTATGGTTAAAACACTGACACTTCAAAGCATCTCCTCTATAAAAAATGCCACACTAGTGGGAGAATGCACGAAGCTTCCCTCGTTGCCTAAAAGCTTCGCAGGAATGCATCCAAAGTCTCCCTCCGACTGATCTTGGGAGCAGAGCCCTTTGGAAATGGGGTTGGTGGTGAAATCAGAGCTGTGAGAGCAATGATTGGGAACAGCCAGGAGTCTTGGCCCCAACGAGGGTGTTGAGCTGCCAAAGGGGAACAAAGTCACTGGGCTGACAGACACCAAAGAGGAGAGGACCCACGAAGTAGAAGTCCTTGGTGACCTTGTCCGGGACTGGCCAGGCACGTCTTTGTCTTTGCCACCTCCCAGGCTCTGCCCCATCTGAGCATACAGAAGCTGCAGCCAGGCAATCCCTCTGTCTGGCAAAGGAAGGTACAGTCGACGGAACCATCTTTGCATTTGTGCATGCAATCCCTGCAAGTGTCAGCACATCCATTGGTAGGCAGTGTAGGGACCAAACAATGCAACTCCAAGAGAGATTCTTATCCAGCTACTCTCTTCCCAGAAAGTAAACAGATAATAAAATAAATCTGATCAGCATTCCTTTTCACTTAGCTAAAATTAAATTTTACTCATCATGGGTAAGTGGCTAATTACATGTTTAGCGTAAAGAAAATTCCGAGGACGCTGTCTTATTTACTTTCTTCCCGTGTCAATAGACGAGGGGACGTTGGCATTCAGATACAGGTAGCAACAGCTGGCTGCTGATGCCAACTTACCTTTCCTGACCTGAATTCAGAGCTAGACAAAGCCGATGATGGAGACACTGGAATTAAATTGCCTTCAACCCCAAATCCAGGCAATCTGCCCATTGGTTACAGCAACTACAAATTCTGATGAAATTGTTTCAGAAATTGATTAATCCCAGTGGTTCGGGAGCTTTTTAAAAAAAAAAAACAGAGCCAAAAGCCAAATGTCTCAAGTGATGACTGTGTTCTAGGTACTTCTTAGACTGTAACCCATGAAGATGGTTGCATTCTGATGCTCATTTACAGGAGTAAAAAATCAAAATGTATTAGACACTTTATAAGCCAACTAAAAAAACATGGGTGTTAGAAGTGTGTCAGCCTGCATGGCTGAATAATGGTGAACTCAGTAGCCTGGGGTTGTCTAGCCAAGATCCCAGTGCCAAGTACTGGATACCTCTTTATAAACTGTTGGTTAAAAGGGCTTGAAAAGCTTATCTTCCCCCACCAAAACTAATAAAGGCTCTTGTCATTCCTCTTGGATGCTAAGTTACAAGTTAATAGGATCCTACTGCTGAAGACATCATACATCTTGAATACAATCGCACTGTGGAAGCTTCCCCCCTGCTGGCCAGCTTTCGTGGAGCCAGAAGATGGCAGTGGCCTTACTCAGCTGAGAACACTAGGGATTGAAACGCCAACCTGCTGCCTAAGATACAGGCACTGGCTCATAGCGGCAAACTGTCACGGGGTAGTCACACACTCTGATTAGCTTTTTGGCCCACTCCACAAGAAGAAATCAATGTCTCATGCTGTACACCGCTGAGGACCCATAGCTGAGAAGGGGTCTTGGGCCCCGGGGGAACTTACAAGGGCTGCTTAGCTGAACGGATGCAGTATCAAATCACTTCCCCAACCCTTGCACACACAGGCGAATGTGACTCTTAGCGAATCTTCTCTTCACAATGGAAGCCTGCAAATGCAGAGGTGCATAGCTCCTCAAGATACTGTGGATAAATAAAGGCTGCATGTTCAGCCCCAAACAGGACAGGCATATGGCCACCTGAGGGATCAGGGAACAACTGGAAGATGCAGAATGAAGAATTTCTGATCTGCTCTCAGCCTTAGTTAGAGAAACTTCTTTTATTGCAGTAGGAGAACAAAATGCTACCTCATAATGGAAGAAAGGAAACAACATATTGGGGAGAAGAATAAATAATGAGGCTCCATGGCTCTCCAGTTCCTCTTAGGGGTACTGATATGAGCTTTATGTGTAAACAGAGACAGGACAGGCATAATTGAACAACTGGGATCAAGGTGTACCCACACCCATTGTGATCCCAGCTCTAATACTGATAACACGACCCAGTAAACTGTTATCTATTCATTGCTGTCAATGCATGAGAGAGAATTGTCTGTATTCTGTCAATCGTGTTTTAAACAAATGCTGATTGACCAGGCAGGAATTATAAGTGGGAAAACCAAACAGGAAGTAGAAATGATGCAAGGAGAACAGGAGAATTCTGGGAAGGAGGAAGCTGATTCCTCCCACTCCTGCCCAGATCACCAAAACAGCAGGATGTGATCTGCCCCACTGAAAAAGGTACTGAGCCATATGGCAAAAATAGATCAGAATAATGGGTTAGTATAAGCTACAAGAGCTAATAAGTAGCCTGACCTAATGGGCCAATCAGCTTTATAACTTATAGAGATCTCAGTGTGATTTTATTTTGGGGCTTGCCGGCTGTGGGGAACTGGGTAGGTCAGAAACCCAAACAAGCAGGCCCTGCTCATTGTTACAAATGCATAAGGGACAATACCGGTTCCTACAAGATGACCCTCTTCCCAGTGCAGTCTCTCCATCATAGACAATTGCGTTGGAGAGGGTCTGCCTGAGAGCTTTTGCTATTTATGGAATCCAAAGTGACTCTGTGACATCCTAGCCTTGGAAGAGAATGAGGTAGATTAGGCATCACTGGGTCCTGGTAGACCCCCCTTTAATGGTAAACATACGGTGTGCAGAAATGAGTGAGTGACCTGAAGAAGTGACAGGTGCATAATGGAGGCCCCACTGTCAGGGCGTCTGGCTTGCAGTTACTCTGCGGGGCCAGCAGAGGTGCCAAAGAGGGTTAGCCAGAACAGCTTCTGGGTGGTGTTTGAGAGTCCTATCCACTGTGGCATTGTTGCTGCAGTAAAAAAGGTTTCCAGCAGGACACATGACAGCTACCGCAATTTCACACCAAGTCCAAGAGCCCTGAGCCTCTTTCTGTGATCAAAGATTCCCTTAAGGAAAACTCAAAAGGCTGAGTTTAACCCGATCATCTCACCTGCTCAAACTTCCTCCTTGGCCTTGTCCCAAGAAAAAGTCTGGCTCTAAAGCCCCCTTTTGGGCAACAGACCCTCCAGATGGTAGTTTGCTTTTCGATGTTCTGCTGCTCGGTGCCGCTTTCCAATCTGGAAGTGGTGGATTAGTGCGGTACCAGCGGAGAACACCTTCTGCAAAGCGTGGCGGGAACTAAGCAGGCTGTTGCTGTTCACGAGAGCGTTCAGTTCCCCAAGCTCTGAGCAGGACCTCAGGGATATGCTTTAGCTCAGGAAGGAAAACATAAATGCAAGTAATTCCACGCAAACAGATCCGCCCTGAATCAGTAACATGCAGATGAATGTGCAATTATTCTAGATTCTGATCATCGCTGGTCCAAGCCCGAGTCTAGGTCCTTACTTTTCATTCACAAAACACACTTTCAACGAATAGGCCCAGGGTCTGAAAAAGGAAATTTTGTAATCTCCTCTCTTTTTAATTTGTGTATATGTGTAGAGGTGTGTGGGCTTCTGTATGCCATTGCACATGAGAAAGATCAATCTCACTGCCACTCTAGGCTTTGCAGTTTACCTAGGTTGAATCTTTTTGCTGTTTACCATTGCACAGGGAGGCTCGCCGACTCACAAGCATCCTGAGAAGCTCCTCTCTCTGCCTCCTGTTTCCATATAGGAATACTAGAATTTCAGAGGTGTTCTACCACGTCTGGGATTATGTGGCGTTTGGGAATTCAAAGTCAGATTCTCATAGTTGTGTTGCAAGCACTTTAGCCACTGAGCCAACCCTCCGGCCCCTAGACTCGTTTTCACGAATCCTCAAATTTTTATGTTCTAAGTCATTGACGATATTCCACTAAGCTTTTACTTTATGTTATTTTTAATCTATAGCTGTTGAATTTTCCTTTGGAGACACAGTGAAGTAAAATCTGCTTGAGTTGAAATGCCTGAAATTTGTCCTGGGCATGGCTCTGGATAATAAATTAAAACAAAGTCAAAGCAAAGCATCTGGGAAATAGCAAGAGATAGAGAAAGAAAGTCTTTCCCTCTTGTATGAGAAAGTTGTCAGAAACTGCCTAGCAATGAAATGAGCCATCAAATCATGTCCAAGAAGTCTCCCGGCTTCAATGTCAAGGTCAGAAGATGTGGGGAGGGAGGGACCTGGGAGACAAGGGAACTCATGCAGAGTCTAATAAAAACTGTAACCAAAGCCAGCAGCTCTGGTGGTACCCAACGTTCCCCGGGGAGCAGACAAATCCTTCCTGTGCTGTGCTTCTGGAGTCCAACTGCAGAGACAAGGATAAAATGTGTCCCTAAACCACTCAAATGCAGACTGCAAGAAAACAGTACCTGGACAAGAATAAAAAAACACATTCTTAGGGAAGAACTTTCCCCACGGGGACAAGTTGGGTGTTGTGGGTACCATCTGAGCTGAGATCGTAAATTCAGAAAGTCCACCAAGATGTCTATTTACATTATATTGTTCCTGACCACGAAGACTGGCATTGAAACCCGGGTGCAGGTGTGTGGCATGATTCAACCAGTCTGCAAGGCCTCCTCTATTTTTATGCAGCTCCCCACTTATTTCTTCCTCCAGATAAGTCTCTGCATTTTCTCCCTCCTGGAATTTTGCTTCTGAACAAAAGAAGTGAGTTTATTTGTTGCCTATTAGTTCTAGAACCTCTCTGTTTCTTTTTAAACAAGCATTGCTTGGTTTCTGGTTATTGTTTTAAGATAAATTTGGGAACCCAAGATTTCATTTCCAATCTTACCCCTCATTTTAAAAACATCCATCCCAAAATTGTCTACCACCTACCAAGAATTGCCCCTCCCACCTAAATGGTATGCCATCTAGCAAAAACTGTCCCCCCCAAATGGTATACCACCTACCAACAATTGCCCCCACCCATCCTGCCCTGCTGCCCTGTGATGATTAATGTTACTTATCAGCTTCACAGGATCTGCAGTCACCTAGGAGCCAAGCCTCTCAGAGTGACTGTAAGGGACTGTCTTAATTACATTAACTGAGGTGAGAAGACACACCCTAAAAGAAGTGGCATCGTTCTCTAGGCCTGGGTCCCAGAATTCATAAAAAGCAGGAAGTGAGCTGAGTGCAAGCCTTTATCTCCCTCTGCTTCCTGTGGTTGCAACGTGACCAATGGCCTCCTCAAATGCCCTTCCCACCATGACTTCCTTTCCATGACAGAATGGACCCCGAGCCAAAACAAACCTGCCCTTCCCTCACTGGCTTGGTTGGGGTGCTCTATCCCCGCAACAGGCAGCACAACTCGCTCAGCCCCACAACAGAAGAATTTCAGGTTCCAGAGCACCAAGATCTGATGAGCTGACAAATCAAATTACAGTCATTTCCTCCGACAAAAGTAAGAGCCGTCACAGTAGGGAGTTTTATGTAACACAGGAAACAAAGCATAGCAGATACAGTCAGAGCCTAACCTGCATCCCTATGCACTTATCACTTTGACACACGTGCCTTGTATTCCTACGACCATGCTTCTGGCTGGTCCCTGAAGGTGTCCGGCCTGCCCATATGAAAGACAGAAATACTGAGGGATTGGTGCTTCTCAGGGGCAGCTCCACACGGTGCCTGAGAAGAGGCGGGATATGAGCGGCTCAGTTCCCTTCTTCCACGGACAGCAACTCAGGGGCACGCATCTGCACGAGTTCTTGTGTTTGCACAGAAACAGGTGCCCAGAGGGTGGCTATGTCGACACACCCTATCTTGGCTGCCTCCCCTTCCACTGTCCATCTGGTAGGTAGATGAAACTCTTTGCTGCAGAACTCTTATCTTGGAGCCTTCTGGAAAATCCATAGCCATAAGGAAATGGGGATGGTTTAAACATCAAATATGTTTTCAGAATATGGAAGGAGGAAGAGGAACAGTAGCTGCTGAAATGTTATCATGCTTTTAAATATCTTACATTCTTAGTAAATATAAAAATACTATTGTTGGGCACATTACCTTAACGAAGGGCACAGGCTCTGCTTAGTGGGACTAGATATATAAGATACTATATAGTGTGTGAACTTTGAAGGGGAGCTGGAAAAAAAGCATTTTAATTTTCAGAATGAAATGTTGTATGCACTGGAAGAGCAACAGCGGTTCACGGTCCTTTATGTTTTTCCTTCTGTATTGGCTTAAAATAAAAATATAGCTTTTTAAATTTCCCCATTTTTCTTCTCAAGACACAGAGTTCTAGCCTGCGGTATTCGGCATTAAGTTGTAGTCTTCGGTCTGCTGTGGGTAATCTTAAAACCTACTTAAAATAGATGATAACTATCTTACTTTCAGGCTCCGCTGCTGGGACAGAAGCAACTTAAGGGAGAGAGGGTTTATATGGCCCACAATTCCAGGTCACAATTTCAGGGCAGCCAAGGGACACCAGATGATGGCATCACATCCAGAGTCAAGAATCAGGAAACAAGGAAAGCATGCCTGCTGGTGCCCAAATCATTCTTTTTGTCATGCAGCCTGGGAAATGGTGCCACCCATATTTGGGGTTGGTCTCACCTCAATTAAACCCATTAGTAAAATCCCTCGCAGGCTTGCCCCAGCCCCATCTATCCTAGCAATTCCTCACTGAGACCCCTTTTCCAGCTGATTCTAAATTATGTCAAATTGATGATCAAAACTACCCATTGTAGTCACTGCCCTACACATGACTTGAAGGGTAAGACGTTACTATAGGAGAAAGTCGATATGCAATAATATAATCCATGCAATAGGTGGCAAACTGACCAGGACAAAGATGGAGAATCAGTTGGGCAAATTTAGGAAGCATCTGCTTTGCCTGGGACTAGAAAAAATACAATAAAGAGGAACAAACTTGGGCTGGGTAGAAGGCTCAGTTGCAAGCATGAAGAACTGAGCTCAATCCCCAGAGCCCACCAATTTGAGCATGCCCTTGTAATGCTAGGCATGGTGGCATGGGCATGGTGGCATGCACTTGTAATCCCAACTTCAGGCAGGTCCCTGAGACACTTTCTTGCCCGCCCAACTTGGTGAGTGACAGGCCACTGAGAGAGCCCATCTCGAAACTGTAACTTGACACCACATGAAGAACAGTCTTCTGCTGTCCTCTGGCCTCCACATACACATGTACACACAGGCACATGAGCCTGCACATACACCAACATGTCCACATATGTACCAGAATGACCTAGAACCCCAAAGGAGAAACATCACATAAACAGAACACAGAGCTCTGGGAATATGGAGAATAACCAACCATTCTGGTTTCCCCCATACACAGACTTTGTATGTTCAAAATAACAGTGTCCCAGGCCAACCTGAGAAGTTGGTCATCTTTTGAAGGGAATAAAGCTTGGCTGTTGATGATATCTCAGATACTAAGGAAGGGACCTGTGAAGCTTCATTGGACATGTCCCAATGAGGGGCCCCACCAACTGCCACAGGTCCCTCTGAGCTCACAAACTCACCAGATTTCAGTAGTAAGACAAGATTACTGGCCTTCTCCCACCTGGAATACCCTCCCATTCTCTCTCATTTCTTTCTTATACCTACAAAGGTTGAGAATCCAAACTGGCCATCAGGAAGTAGGCAAGAACCATCTTCAAGCTCAGTATATTAACACTGCATGGATATGGAAAGTATCACACACTGTGACTACTGGATGTGTATTTCCCAAATATTCTAGAAATACTTCAGTCACAGATGAACTCAGCCCCACTAGTCAGAGCCAGTACAGAAGTTATGCCCAGTGCAGAATTACCATGTGGCACCTCTATTTGTCCATGTGCCATCTACCTACCTCCTAAGTAGCCAATGAAAGGCATAGTAATCAGACAAATAAAAAAGCTGGCATCCTTGACATGTTCTTTCAAAGCGCTTTTAAAATCATAATGTGTTGCAAACCTTTATCAACTTTCATCTTCAAAGCAAACCTCAAATTAGACTTTAGTGGAAACTTAACATTATTTCTGGATTGTTTCATGTTCTCAGCCTCCTGCTTCTCTCGTATTATTCATAATTCCCAAAGGACCCCTGGATGTAAGCTCAGAATTACAAAATAGGTCATGGGCAAGCTCGGGCTTGATGTCTTTCTTGTTTTGAAGATAAACAAGTAGAAACTTTTGAGTAAGCCACCTTTCCAGAAAGTTCTACCACCCAGGGTATCCAAAGTGTTACAGATGGCTGGTCATGCCAAGACTGTGACGTGGTCTCCACATAAAACATGACTATGGCTCTGTTTTCATTTACCATCTCAGTTAATGGCTTATTCATTAGGTGAGCACACAATGCGCGATGAAAACAAATTACTTCCCCAACTGGAAAACGACACTGAAGCAGAAGGAACACGCGATGTCTTCCAGACTGTATTTCCATCCTTCGCCTAGGGAGGACGTTCTGCTTCCTCACTAAAGAACTCCTTCAGGCTGTGTACACATGAACCTTCCCTCACAGCGACCACCACCCTACTTGGTTCCTAAGGCGTGTAAAGCCTAGGCCACAGCATCAAAGTAAAATCCAGCCAAGCTTATATTGTTCCTCATCTTCTTTGCCACTCTGCACTCCAAAGGCAGTAGGAGAAGTCTACAAGGAAGACCCCCTGCCCTCCTGGCCTGCAGCTGAGTTAGCTTCTCTCTTCCCTTAAGGTTTACTGGGAGTGATGGTGCACATCTTTAATCCCAGCACTCAGGAGACAGAGGCAGGCAGATCTCTGCGAATCCGATGCCAGCCTGGTCTACAGAGTGAGAACCAAAACAGCCAGGGCTATACAAATAAACCCTACCTCAAAAAAAAGTGTGTGAGAGAGGGGATGGGTGGGGTGGGGGAGGGGAGTAATTGGGTCTCAACCATTCCCTGCTTCCCCCTTGAAAGCCCTGGTCATATCATACTCTCTACCAAACACTCATCCTCCTCTCTGCTCCATACCAACCTTTGAGAACACACCTGGTTTGTTTAAGAACATAAGCATTCTGAATACTTGCTTATTTGGTCATTTACTTTTATTAGCACAGTCCAACAAATAGAACCTGGGGTCAAGAACCTCACTGAGCATAATGTCTACTTCATGGGGGCTTCATAGTACCTCTTGGGTGAATAATATCAAATAGAAGAAAGAAAATATATCAAAAAAAAGACATGATTCCAAATGTTATTTAGGCAATTGGTGTCAAGTTCATCTCAATAAAGGGCTGAGTAGCTAGCTCAGTTAGGAAAGGGCTTGCTATGCACACAGGAGGATCCGAGTTCAAGCCTCAGAACCCACATAAAGAATGACAAACATGGTGGCAAACAGTCACAATCCCCTGAGCTGGGGAGCAGAGAGGAACAGATTCCTGGGGCTCCCTGAATGACTAGCCCACATACACAGAGAGCTCCAGGCCAATGAGACCCTGACCCCAATGCACACATATATACATACAAATTCATTCACAATAAAATTTTTTCCTGGTACCAAAAGTCATCAGGTCTTAAAACTATGTTTAAGTTTGAGCTCTTTTCTTTTTAAATTATCTCTGAAAACTACAGTTTCTGTTGTTATCCGCTAAGTTAAGCCATACTTAGATATAAATAGTCATTGTTGGCATATATGTATATCCAATCATTACATCATTAAGCAGCAAACAGTAATCCATAAAATCAAATAAGATAAGCATTTCCTTTTCTTGAATACCCATCTTGAACATAGAACCTAGTGCGTTTTGTCTCTCAATAATAAGCTCTAGACAGATACTGGTCTTTTTATATTTCTACTGTCACCAGGATCTGACACATTGCCTTACACAGAACAGTACAGGAGATAGCGTATGAGTCATGGCCATTCCCAAAGAGCTGTTTTTAGTTAGATCCCTTTCCCCAGTGTGGAAGAACTGAATATTCTTTATTTAGGTTAAATAACACTTCCTCCAAAAATCCCAGTTTTCATACCCAGATATACTGTTCTCTGATCATCCCCCATTATCCTTTTATTCTGTTCCCCTCCTCTTCCCAAGGGATGAGTATCATATCTTTTTTTTTCCTGTGTGGCCCATTACATTTAATTAAGGCTGTCTGGATGAGCATGGGTGGGAGGTTATTGCCCTCCCTCCCCAGGTGAATGCCTTGAGAAAGGGTTGGGAGATATAAGCCTCTCCCCTCACCCATGAAAGAAAATGGATGGGCCAATAATATGCAGGTCTTATGTAGGTAGCCACTGCTGCTATGAGCTCATGACTCCAAGAGCCATGCTGTGTCCAGAAGACAGCATTTTGCACATCCTTCCCGTCTCAATTCAGGAGACAGCGTTTGGCAGCATCCCTTCCCATCCCCACCCAGAAAACAGCATTCCACAGCACCTTCCTACCCCAATCAAAGAGAGAGGTTTCACAGCAACCTTCCCATGCCAATCAAGGAGAGAAGTTTCACAGCAACCTTCCCGTCCCAAGTTTTTCCAGTCTTTCATCCCTCTCTTCCATGTTCCCTGAGCCTTGGAGGTGGAGATACAGGTGTCCTATTTAGGACTAAAGGGTCATAGTCACTTATCTTCAGATTGACGACCAGCTATGGGTCCATGCATTAACCACTGCCTACCACAAGCAGAAGCTTCTGTTTTGCAATCAAATATGGGTATAAACACAAAGACTTAGACGGCAGCTAAACACCACATCTGTTTAGCAACATAATAGTAGCTTCCCTGCTAGGGGAACCAGGTTTACAATACCAGGTATGAAAGCCTCCTGTGGACTGGGCCTAAAACCCAATCATGTTAACATGTGTTTTATATCCATCAATTAGATTGTGACGTCCTAGACAACAAAGACATTACCATCTCAGATCTTGCGACACACTTCCCAGTGTGTAGTGATATGCTTCATGACAGTAACAACTTCTGATTTCTCAAAGACTCATTTTGAGAAGTGGAGTTTGTGCTTGTTTGAGATCCTTACCTGGTGAAGTCATTCATTTCTTAGAAGAACCCTATGACATAGCTACTGTCGAGATTGTATTTTACAGAGGAGAATGTTGACACCCAGAGACACAATGAGGTTAAGAGGCCAATATTTAAGGCTCCAGTCACAGCTCCCATACCTACAAGCCATGACAAGAACAAAGACCTGAAGCAGCAATGAGATGCAAAACTTACAACTTACAAGCCTTGGATCTTAAGTCTCAAAGTTAATGTGATTTTTTGAGGCAAATATTTTATAAGCTTATTAATTATCAAGGATGGTGAGAAGGCTTAGCAGGGAAAAGCACTTGCATTGCAAGCCTGATGACTTAAGTCCAGCCCACGGAATCTACAAAAACCAGATGCAAGGGTACACATTTGTAATCCCAGCTATCCTACGGTGAGATGGAAGAGGGCATGGGAGAATCACCTAGAAGTGTGAAGGCTGTCCACTCTGAAGTACAAAGCAACAGAAGGGAGAAACCCTGCCTCTCCAAAGTAGAAAACAAGAACCAGCTACCACCAAATTGTCCTCCATACCTCTACATTTGTGCCGTAGCATGTATGCATGTACACACACACACACAATCACACACACACACACACACACAATTCCCATTAAACATTTCCTGTCCTCCTACCCTTTACACATGGGTACATATCAATGCAGAACAAATAAAAATAAAATTTAAAATATTAGCTAGGTGTATCCTTTTTATAGACTTAGAATTTTTTCATCAAATATACTTGATCATCTTTAAAGAGAGCAACACTAGAGAGAACATATGTCTGTGCTGGGCCTGAACTGTGACCTAAGCAGCTACAAACAAAATATTCCTGCTTCTCGTGTCTTCAAGTCACACTAAAGTCTGCTGCATCTACATCCTTTCATTTCAACCATGCAGAAACGCGTAACGATGGCATTTACGTAGGCTTCATGCAACTCCTAGAATATTCTGGGTGAACAATGTGGAGTGTTCTTGGCTACATGTAGAGCTGTGGCAAGCGCCTCTGCAGTTCTCACATTTTCATTTATTTTTGACAGATTTCAAATACTGATGTCAAGACAAGACTTCTAACAAGATAATGTTACCTGCTTTGTGGCTTTGTTTTTGCGGCTTACAGAGATGATACATGGAAGTGTTTAGATGAACTAAATGCATGTGTGCTTCAAAGGGAACCTGAGGCATGCAGCCGGGCCACCTGGCCTCAGCTGCTGCTATTTTGACATTTCATGGTGCAACGGTTTCTATGTGTCTCCCTCTGCAATTGCAGGAGCCTAATTTTGCTACACATGTGATTTGTGGGGGGCAGGCAGAGTGGATGATTTTTCCACTACTTATGAAAGGTCAGGTGTAAGTCCCTTCTGACCACATACATCTACCTCAGCGCTTTACCAAAAAAGACTTCCAGAATGACTTGTTTGTAATGATGAGTGAAATGAAACAAACAAGTTTGCTAAGTGGTGTCAATAAGGACATCCAGAGGTCGTGTTAAAGTGAAGGAAGACCAAGTTACAGAACTTGAACATGCACGAGCTGTTTCATAAAGGATTCCCAAGCATGGGGTAGGAGCGCTTGGCCATGGAAGCAGAATGAGGCCTGTCACCAAGAGGGAAGGACACGCTCTTTTGTACTGTTCGAATTCGAATCGGTTTTGCAGGGTTAAAAGGTCATGCTTTCCATTTAAAAGACGGCTCTGTAAATAGAGCCCTTGCCAGGCAAGTATCAGGATCTGAGTTTGGGTCCCTAGAACCCATGGAAAGCCAGTGGTGGTAGCACACGTCTGTACTCCCCGGAAGTAGATGGGCCGGATAGCATGGTCTACACAGCAGGAAACTGCAAAAGACCCTGTGGCAAATAAGGGAGGAAGCAAGGATTGATATGCAAGCCTGTCCTGTGGCTTCTACACGTGTAGTGTGCACTCACATGCACACATACATACAAACATATACACATACATACACACATACATACATGCATGCACATATACATTCATACATACATCAAATATAGAATAAAAATCACATAGACAGTCTTTTCTTGCATATTCAGGATCCATTTTTGTCAATTCAGCACGTGAAAATGTTAATATTTTGAAACATTAAGTATGTTACACAGCTTAGCCTTTAATTATACAACAATGAATTATTAAATAAATAAGAGTAATTAGACATTTAAAATGTAACTAACAAAACAAACTATGGATTCTATTTTTAAGGGTATGATTCAGGCATTGGTTTTTGTAGATTTAATGTCCTTGAGGAATAACAGATGTCCTCAAGATTTAAAATTTGATTTAAATAAAAAAAAAGTAGGAAGAAACTTCTATACTTGGACTATTCCCCCTTGACACTGTATCTAAAGAGATCAAAAGTGTGCATTATTCCACTAAGGTTAGCCATAATTTATGCTGAATAAATTATCTGAGGTTTAGCTTCTTTCAGCCAGAGGCACAAGAAGTAGTTATGTAAAGATGTAAGGTAAAAGGCTGTGTGCACCCTCACTGGCATGTAGTAGGCTGTGTGCACCCTCACTGGCATGTAGTAGGCTGTGTGCACCCTCACTGGCATGTAGTAGGCTGTGTGCACCCTCACTGGCATGTAGTAGGTTATGTGCACCGTCATTGGCATGTAGTAGGCTGTGTGCACCGTCATTGGCATGTAGTAGCATGCTGGGACCAAACCATGCGAGGACTGTGAAATCTGAGCCCAAGACCAGAGTACCACTAGCTTGGTTCAAAACCAAGTCTCAGGCTTGTCTATAAGCAAACTCACCTACCCAGGAGCCATACCATTCATCTTGTTAAACCTACCCCTACCTCACCCAGCCTGAACATGAGACATGTAGAAAAACATGCTGCAAGAAACAAAGCAAAACATCAATATACCAGTTACAAAGTAGACACATATATGTCAGGGACAGGCACATGCCCCAAAAGACACTTCTGAGAGGGTGACAACATATAACTAATCCTTGAACTAGGATATAGCCGGCTCAGTGAGTAAAAGTGCATTGTGACTACAAGCATAAGAACTCACACATTAAAAAAAAATGGATGTGGCGGCATATATCTGCAATCCCAGCACCCCTATAACAAGGTGGGACCCAGACAGGAAAACTGCCAGGAAATTCCTGAGCCAGCTAGCCTGGGATAACAAGAGTAGAAGAAGCAAGAAGAGACCCTGCCTCAAAAATAAGGCAGAAGGAGAAAACTGACTCCCAAATACTCACTCCTAAACACAAAAATCTGATCTCCACATACTCACTCCATGACACACAAATGCTGGCGTGAGTGTGCACATAAATATGCACTAAATAATAAAATAAAATTTAATTTAAAAATGAAAAATACAATTAATTCACCAAACCAGAATGCATTCCAAGGCTAAGGCATGCTTGGAATGTTGAGCTAAAACATTCGCAGAAGTAGAAAGATGTTCTGGAAAGGGTCCACCCCAAAATTCTCTTTTCTGAAGCGGGGGTCTTGAGGAAACTGAGAATATGGAAGGTAAAGACGAAGACAGGGAGAAGGTTGCCTCTCACAGCCCTTGTCGTTTAAGAGAGGGACCAGCCCATCTGCTCCTCTTCTTGACTGAGTCACACACAGACACAGGAGAGAGGCATTGGTATGTTCACCCACCTTGCAAGTTAATGCCCAGACACTTGAGAGCACAGGGGATCATTATTCCAGCATCTCATCAGTGAACTTTCCAGAAAGGCTAATTAAAGAATCCATTAAAATGCTTACCAGAAAGTTAGGGCTTATCACAGAATCTTCCTCGCATTTGAAGAATTTGTGAGATTTTTGCCTCCTTGGCTGCCCCATCATGCTTTATTTCTTTCCTGTGATCTCTTCAGATGAATAAAATTAATTAGAGATTCTTATTTTCCTTTTATCATAATTTAAGTATCTCATTATTTTCCCTCTCCCTAAGACTGTCTGAGAGCAACCGGACGTGGTAATCCGGAAGAATCAGGAGTGGGCAAATGCTATTTAGAGATCCTTCTATCTAGGGAGAATAACCACAGCCAGCTCCTGGCTAGAAAATTCATTTAGAGGTAAAGTCTATTTGCTTTCTCCACATCGGATGTTTTAATAGGACACTGTAAGGTCTCTCAATAGCCTTTATTTGGTGATCTCCAAAGTTGGGCACACAGCAGTCAGAGGTAAGGAGCAACACTGATGGACCATTCTAAACCATCTTAGTACCCACTGTATGTTCACCAACCCCTAAATAGCTCAAAAATAGTCTGCATCCAGAGGAGACGAAGGGATAGTGAGCTCTCTGAAGATGCAAAGTCCCCCGTAGGCTACTCTTTGATGGGGGAGAGTCTTCTGGCTTGTGTTAATTTCATTGGTTAAATAAAGAGACTGCCTTGGCCCTTTAATAGGACATAAAATTAGGTAGGCGAAGTAAACAGAACAGAATGCTGGGAGAAAGAAGCTGAGTCAAGGAGTCGCCATGATTCTCCCACTCCAGACAGATGCAGGTTAAGATCTTTCCTGGTAAGCGCACCTCGTGGTGCTACATAGATTATTAGAAATGGGTTAAGAGACTAAAACTAATAGGCCAGGCAGTGTTTAAAAGAATACAGTTTCTGTGTAATTATTTCGGGGGTAAAGCTAGCCGGGTGGCGGGAAACAGCCCCGCTGCTCCTATTACTACAACTCTTGCTTGTCTCACTCGGAATCCTAAAGGTATGAACTGGAGAAGTAACTGAAAAGGTCTAGAAAGTTCTTTCCCCTAAATCAGGAACGGTACAAAGACACAAAGGGACAAACTCGCCTGCAAATGCAATAAACTGTGCAGATCAACCGCTCAGCCTGCCTCTCTTCCCCCACATTCATACTGAAACATGAACCAGCCTTCCATAAGAGCAGATCTTATAGTTGGATCTTTTTGGAATATGAAACTTTCACAGGAAATCCAAAAAGAAAAAGAAAAAGAAAGAAACAAAGAAAATCGGAGTTGGAGATTTTCTGGTTTGCTCCCCACCCCAATTAACAGCCCTCACATCAAGAATCTACTGGAAGTCTGACCTGTGGATGTCATCATATTTATTACACCATTTGTCTGGCTTCACCTCGTCGAGGAAGAGAAAGCTAGTGCATGAGCAGAAGGCGATGCCGTGAGCATCTGAAGTTCCTGTTTACTGCAGCTTCCCCAGAAATCAGCTCAGGCCGGCACAGCAGCCAGTTCACACTTCTGGGAACTGTACTCACTTCAGTTCAGTACACACTTCTGGACAGCAACACTGTCACTCCATAGGGGTGAAGCCGACGTCATCCTCTTAGCAAATATGACAGTAAACAACTAGAAACGGAGAAGTCAGACAAATCAAATTAACATGTCTGAGAGTCCATTCCCTTCCTTATTCCTGTAACATATTTATTGGACTGGGCTCTGGGTCCAGGCCTGAGTCAAGCACAAGGAACACAAAAATGAATTCGCTTCTGGCCTCCTGGGAGACACCAGCCATGAAGGTTGCATTCAATATTCATTTGGGGGTGTCAACATGGATAGATCATCCTTTGCAGGCTGAAATCTCAGAGTCAAAAGTTCATCAGCCAGGGGCATCTTCCTAGAGGGGGTGGTTCCTGGGCTGGTAAAATTTCTGAGCCTTTTCCTCTGGGAAGAATGAGAAGGGGTATTCAAAGGGCCAAGGTATCAGCGATGCACCATTTCCTTTAAAACAGCAGATAAGAAAGAATGCTGATAGGTGTTAATTCAGGGTGGTGGGGCAGTCTATGCTTAATTTACTATTTGTGCACTGGTCTTAATTTTCTTGGTGTTGTGATTTGAATTTGAAGCATCACTTCTCTTAGCTGCTTTCCCTATTGTTGTAAGAGAGTACCCAACAAAGGGCTCTGGTGATTCATCTATCTCCCAGTGTATTCTCTGTCCCTTTCTGCCTTCTGCTTGAGTGTTCAGATGTGAGCTCTCAGTTGTTCCTTTGCTGTACTATCATCATAGACTCTAATCCTCTGAATCCATAATCCCAAATGAATAGTTGCAAGCGCTGAGTCTGTTCCACCATGATGGCCTGTACTCTTGAACCATGAACTAAAAATGAAGCCTATCTCCCCTTAAAATGTTTTTTTTTTTTTTGGCAGGTATTTGGTCATAGCCATGAGAGAAGTCACTAATATAGTTGGAATAAGTAATGGAGGGCTCATTATTGGGGTTTCTGTTTCTGAAAAAAAAAAAACACCATGACAAAGGCATCCCATTGACACATCTCCAACAAGGCCACACCTCTGATTCCTTCCCAAACAGCTCCACCAACTGAGGATCCCATATTCAAATATATATACTTGTGGAAGTCATTCTCATTCAAACTGACACAGAGGGCAAGCAAGAATTGGCCTGGGAAAGAATCAGCAATGCTAGGGAAAGATGCTGTGAGAAAAGACAGGGACAGAGAGAATGAAAGGGCGAGAGAGACAGGTATGTGTCTTGTTTGCCTTGGGAGGCTAAGATAGAGCTGAACTGATATAAAAACATGTTACAGAGAACACAGATCATACTGTCTAGACTTTTATTTCCCTAACCAGTATAAGATTGTATTTTACTTCCTTATTTAAATTCATCTCTTATATTTATGATATAATTATGGTGATTCTCTAGGCATGTCAAATTAAAATTACTCTTTAGCAACAGTTTGGGAAGCACGGGTGAGAGCAGAGCTGCTGCTTGCCCCAAGAAGTCAGTTCCCAAAGGGAAGGCTACTGTCACACAGTGGGAAATGTGGGGGAACCAATAAGGCACCAGACATTAAATTCGACATCAATGAATAATTCCTGGTGAGCATATTTTTACGTCAGTCGTGTTACAAAAGACCTCGGTGACTCATGACAATGACAGAACCTTTCTGAATACTGAATGTAGTCCCCTGTCTCTTAATCTTCACAGTCTCTACACTATCAGCTATTAATGGAAAATTGATTTTGTTAGTTCTGAGGTGTCGTCTGTCTTATCTACAGAGATGCCGAAGGGGAATCCCCGGGGATACAGATGGAGGCAGCCATCCTTTACACATTTTTGTATATGATTTTGAAAGCTGCCTAAAAAAGCAGAAAAATCACCCGAAAAAGAAATTTGTATCCTGCAGAGTGAAACTCACTACCTGGAAATTTCACTGCAGGCAGTTGGAATTGACAGACAGAAACTAGACCAGTTTCATAATATCACTTCAGAAACTTCCCGTGAAAAGACATTCTGAAAGTCTACGCCCTCCTCCCGCCACAAACACACAGTGACCATGCAAATAGCAGGAGTCAAAAGGCCTTAAACAGTCATCTTCTCCAGCTTCCTGCCTCAGAGACACGATAAATGATTACAGAGAGTAGCATTGTTTACTTTTGCTAAAATGTAGAAATACTTAAATTCCCCCAATCACACACTCTCTGTTCAGTCTTATGGTGCGGTTATCCCAACCAGCAGGAAGTAGCCTGGAATACTATGCCCACATTCCCAAAAAATGGACTGTGGATATTTTCCTTTGTTTAAAAAACAAAAACAACAAAAACAAAAAAGAGAAGAAAGTAGTGTGGGACAATTCTGTATTCTGTCAATTATGTTTTAAATAAATGCTGATTGGACAGTAGCCAGGCAGGAAGCATAGGCGGGACAACCAGACAGTAAGTAGAGGTGGGGCAATGAGAACAGGAGAATTCTGGGAAGGAGGAAGCCCATTCCTTTCCAGTCTTGTCCAGACACTGGATGAAGCAGGATGTGACCTGCCCAGCTGAAAAAGGTACTGAGCCATGTGGCTAACATAGATAAGAATAATGGGTTAATATACGTTACAAGAGTTAATAAGAAGCCTGAGCTAATGGGCCAAACAGTTTATAATTAATATAGACCTCTATGTAATTTGTGGGACCTGGTGGGAGGACAGAAACCAAGCAGGTCCTCATGTTACAGTCTTATAGTCAAAGAAACTTTAATTGGACTCCTTTTCTGTGTTCAGTTGTCTATAAAGGATGGGTTGAATGTGGGTGCTGTAGTGACATCATTCTACATTCTTGAAATTGGTTGCTGGTCTCTAACCAATGAAACTAAAATGTTTTAATAAAATCTAAAGTGACTTGCAATGATGATCTGTTTTTTTTTATTTTATTTTAAGTCAAGAAGTCAGTGTGCAGGTAAAAGCCAGACTATGAATGATTTGTAGTGCCCAACGCCATCTCTCTGCTGAAATCCTTTGCCAACTAGATGGCCTTGGTCTTCAATGATTCAAGGGGCACAGAAGATGGCAAAGCCCAAGGTTAAAAACACACCCACAGGGGCATTTATGTATAGTATTGTGTTTTCTTTGAATTTTTTGACTGTGAAGGAGCTAAGTACAGAGAGGCATTTCATTGTGTGGGCTACTAAGCTAAACCAACATATACATATATCTTGACTTCAAATTTTGGGTCTAAGGATTTGTTGCTTTGGAAAAGAGGTTCTGCTTTTGTTTCCACAGAGGATGAGAACCTGTGGATTCCTTCCAGACTAATTTGAATTAATGGACCAAGATCTCCCAAAAGATCACTGCAAATACCCCTAAAAGTTATTTTGCCCAACAAAAAGCATAAAGCAGTTTGGAGAGAAGTATGCCCAAATTTCCTAAATGATGATTGTTTATAAATGTTTGTTTACAGTTAAAGGGGGATATGCTATATGTATGAATACTTTGCATTGGTATGGATCTTGGTCTATTGATACAAATTTATGATCAATTTATACATGTGTGTGTGTGTGTGTGCTCTTGATCAAGGTATTGTGTTTGTACAGCTCATTTTAAAATGTAATGTATAATTATGAAATATAAGTTAATAGATAGTCATCTATAATACTTAAGCTCTAATAGTCATATTAGTTTTCTAGATGTACAGAGATATATTTCAGATGGATAGTTATTCTTCAAGCCTCTCAAAGACTAACAGAATATGTCATGTAAAATGTTTTAAGAACTTAGACTTTTCATGACAATGAGACACATCTGCTCCATGCAACATCAATTACTTCAAGAGAAAGATGGGCATCAAAGAGGCTTCTTATGGAGTTAGTTAGCCATTTGGGCAAGAAACTGATCTTACCTGTACTGTTTGACTGGACTTGCAGGACCCACAGAAAAATGACTGCTGAACTTGCCTAAAGAAAGTGAGACAGTCTTTGGGATTCCTGATTCATGAAAGAGTCTTCCAGACATTCTGAAGGACACAGAAAAAGGTGACTGACAAACTGCCAATATAGGTGGAATTGTCTTTGAAATGTCCTGCTTTGTGGAAAAGTCTGCTAGATACTATGGGCCAGCAGGCCAAAGTGGGTGCCTGCAGCATTACAGAAGAATTTTGGGTGACTGTCCAGGCAGTGAGATGTCTCTGTCAATTCTAGAGTTTTTGAAGTTGCTTACAATGTACTTCTTGTTAGCTTAAGTAATATCAGATCCTTCTTGGTCTTTGATGGAGTTGAAAAATAGATAGTTATAATTATAATTTTCCTCAGTTATAATAAAAGATAAAGTAGATATAAATATTATAACTATAATTCTTGCTAGATACCTGTTTTGTTATATGTAATTTTACTATGTTGAAGATAAAACCTTCCTTTTTATTTAAACAGAAAAGGAGAAATAGTGTTGGAAGTCCTTCTGTGTATATGTTGCTTTTATTGGTTAATTAATAAAGCTTCTTTTGGCCAGTGGCTTAACAGAGTAAAGCCAGGTGGGAAATCCAGAGATGTAAAGAGAGAGTAGGTAAAATCAGAGAGAAGCCTATAACTGCCCGCTGGAGACAGATGCCTCCACCAGAGACTGCTGAAACTTTGCCAGTAGGCCACAACCTTGTGGTGATGCACAGATTAATAGAGATGGGTTAGTTTAGGATATAGGAGCTAGATAGAAATATGCTTAAGCTATTGGCCAAACATTATTGCAAATAATATAGTTTCTAAGTGATTATTTTAAGTCAGAGCGGCCAGGAAAAAACAAACATCTTCCCCCAACATGGTTTGTCCATGGATACTCCTTTACCACCATTTTAACTAAAATTGCAGAGGAAAAGAAGTTAAAGATATGGATAGTATGTCATATTTAACCAAGAAATACCAAGTTGGACTTTGGATGACATAAGTTATAATATGTGCCTGTGGCATGGTTCAGACTATTCTAAGACAACCCTAAGCCATGCCTTTGCTATGTAGAGACCTTCCCAAATAGGAAGTTGCTATGACTTACCTGCACTATATTCTAAGATATCAAGCAATAGATACCTGTTAAATGATTTAAACTTGGGTGATTCCTTACTAGACCTGGATGGAGGTGGGTGGTCCTTGGACTTCCCACAGGTCAGGGAACCCTGATTGCTCTTCGATCTGTTGAGGGAGGGAGACTTGATCGGGGGAGGGGGAGGGAAATGGGAGGCGGTGGTGGGGAGGAGGCAGAAATCTTCAATAAGTAAAAAAAATAAAATAAACTTGGGTGATTTCAGTCTTGATAATCTACAACAAAAATCATGCTTAACATTTATTTGCTAAGTGCTTTGTACCCAAGCCTGAGCTTAGCATATTTCAGATGTTATTTGACTCAACTGTACTCTCATGGCAATGCTGGGATGTCCGTAAAATTCGTCACACTAACAGAAGACAGAACTGTGGCTGAACTGGGCTCATGACAGCCATCCCACTAGCTAAGGAGTGATCCAACTGTCCAATCTAATCACCACTAAAGCCACCACCACTCTCCCATTCTGCTCCCCACTAAAGTATAATATCAAAGTGATAGGAGTGGCAAGATTACCTAAGCACAGAGATCAAATCAAGCGATCTAAATCCGAGAAGCATGCATGAGCCAAAATATGGGGCAAACAAGATCACCTGGGCGGAGATTAAATGTTGCCTGATTACCTGAATTTGACACTCATGAGATGATGACAGCCCTTCAGATTTCAGAATTAATATGTGTTGTACACAGCCATGCCAAAAGTACTTTTTGACGTGTCGTCTTGTGTGAGCATCTAAGCAGAATGATGGAAAGACAGATCGACATGTGTCATGTGCTTTTAAATTCCTAATAGTTTTAGAGTCATGTTTTATTATGAAAGTGTATTTTAATCCTATTCTTAAATAACAAACCCTGCTAAAAGTGAAGCCAAATGCATACTGAAGAACACAGTGAAATAAGTATCCCCTACTGCAAGTTTGGCTCAACATTATATTCCCCAGGAAAGCATTTGAACCTGGAAGTATCCACTAAACAACATATTTTCATTCAGAAGCATATTGTAGCATAAGTAGCTCTCCCAGCACTGGCTGTTAGAATCACTGAAATTTGGCTTTGTAGAAATGACTTCTCCCATGGCTTCAATTTCTTCTGCATACACAATTTGGTATCCAAATTGTGAAACAAAACAGAATTTTTCTCATGGCAAAGGATAGCATGCAATTTGATTTAACATATTTGGAAAGCTGACTGTAAAGGAACGCCTGTGCTTGCTGAGCCGCGGAGCAGATTTAAAGCTGAGCAAGACATGGTTCCAAACACCATGACACCTCCACTTTAAAATACAAGGAGGATTCCACTGCCTCTGAGAGACTGCTGGCATCTGCAACGGTATCTCAATAAATAAGATTCTGTCTAGTGTATACTGGCATGATGTGCGTTTCTTCACTCAGGCCTTGGTGGGCTACTCCATGATTTCACAGATAAGCTGACGCTTCTCCAGGAGCTGCTGGATGGTCTTCTGGTTGACCTTGGCCTTGGAGGTGGCTGCCATGAGGAGTGACAAATGAAACCCACCTCCTATGATAGAGAGACAGGATTGTTATCAGCTCAGGGGCTTAAAACACAGGTGGAAATTATGCAATTCTTTTCAAAACATGAAGGAAACTACTCACTTCGATAGGTTCTCAATGCAAATATTTCAATAATGAAGCATATCCTCTGACAAAATTGTAAGAACTGTAAAGTGTGTGGCAACACGATGATTGTCAAAAGTCAAATAGCAATTTTAAATTATTGGCTAATATCATGTGATCGTAAATGATGTACACCTTTTTAATATCACAGAAAAGTAGAGAAATCAACATTTGCAGCATCATACAAGGCAGATATGAACAGCAGAATACTAGATATTTTAATACCATGGGATGCTATGATTTAATATATGTGTCCTTCAAAGTTCGTCCTGAATGGTGAGCCCCAAGGTTTTATGAGAAAGGCCTTTGGGAGGTTATTTGACCATGAGAAATTTTCCCTCGTGGACCCAGATTAGTAAAATCTCAAGGGACTGAGTTCAGCCCCCTTTGTCTTTTTTTTCCTTCTGTTGACAAATAAGTATACTGCATTTACCTCCTCCAGAAAGTACCGGAAAATTGTGCCATCCTGGCAACAGGGATCACCCTTCACTAGGCACTGTGAGAAATAAATCTGTTGTTTATAAATTAATCAGTCTGAGGCATTTCATCACAGACTCATGAGCGGATTTACACATGCTAAGGATGCCTGAAGACCAGAAAGATAAAGGAATCGTGCAGAGTAAGGGGATGTATATGCTGGTCCTGGAGGCAGGATAGTCTCAGCAGCAGAAGGGAAAGCAATGGTTTCAGTGGGCAACCCCTGGAACAGCGGGCATCTAAATTAAACACTACCCAATGGAAGTTTCCTAAGGAAAACAAAACCAGTTATTACACACTTGGTGACTTAATAAAAATTTATTCTCTCATAGCTCAAAAGGGCAGGAATCCAAAGATGAAGTGTTTGTGAGTTGGTTCTCTCTTCCCAGAAAGAACTCTGAAGTAAGATCCACTCTATGTTTGCCTCCTAGCTTTTGGTGGCTGCTGAGACATTGTGTTTCTTGACCTGAGACTATATAACTCCCATTTCTGTTTCTCCTATCTTTTTGTTTCCTGGTGTGTAAAACTGGACATCATCATGTCACATGAAATAAGCCAGTCTTGTTGAGGGCAAGTATTACATATGTCCTTTTGTATGGAATCTAGGCGGTATGGAAAGGACATTGAGGTAAAGTGGGGACTATCAGAGATATAGAAAGAGAAAGGGGGTGGTGGAGACAACAAAGGGAGACAGAGGCTGAATATCATCAAACTGCATCATACACATGCACCAAAATGTCATAAAATTCCTCTGTAAAATGAAGATATACTAAAGCTTTTAATTTATTCTTTTTTTTCTTTTTGGTTTTTCGAGACAGGGTTTCTCTGTGGCTTTGGTGCCTGTCCTGGAACTAGCTCTTGTAGACTAGGTTGGTCTCGAACTCACAGAGATCTGCCTGCCTCTGCCTCCCGAGTGCTGGGATTAAAGGCGTGTACCACCATCGCCCGGCATTCTCATATGCATAGAATGTATTTTGGATACAATCACCACCTACATTGCGTTCTTACTCCTCTCTCTCTCTCTCTCTCTCTCTCTCTCTCTCTCTCTCTCTCTCTCTCTCTCTGTCTCCCCTTGTTCTCTACAAGTTGCCTTCCTAATTCATGTGCTTTATATTTTTATACTCTAATGAGTCTATCTAATTGAGCTTGTTTTCATGAGCATGGAGGTAAGGTTACTTATTGGATTGTGGGCCACTTACGAGCGGCTACAACACTGAAAATAAATGAACGTACTCTCCCCAGACAGCCATTAACTGCCAGTAGTTTCTCAGCTAAGACTGAGTCTTTATGAGCCTTCCCCATCCATGCTAGCACATTGACAGGCTCAACTTTATCTAAGTCTTCTGCAGTTAACCACAGCAGGCCTCCGCTCATGAGTATAATGGCCACATCAAATCCGGAAGACAGCATCTCTCAGGGCTCCTCCCCATCCTTTGACGAAGTACCATGGCCTCCCCAGCTTTTGATTAGATTTACAATAATAAGCATATGCCGATGATGAAGAAGCAGGCCTTAAATCCTATCATAAAGCAGTGGGTTCCACCCATAATAGTCATGCCACTATTACACTGGTGGGCCCATCTTGGCTGGCAGACTGGTAGTGGAGCATGAAAAGTAAACTCCTGAGAAAATAATTGATGGCTTTTCTCTCCTAGCAACCTGTATGGACTTTCCAGCAATATACGTCTTTCATCTCCTCATGGCTTCTCTCTTATGCTCTTTTAATGATTTATTGTTGGACTCACGGCCCACTCTAGTCTAGAACTATCATATTTTGAAATCCTTTTCTCTGAATGTGCCATATTTCAAGACACATTCTGTTGAGGAGGATGGACATTTATTTGGGAAAACAATTAAATTCTCCTATAAGACATCTCTTCCCACAAAAGTATAATTTAAAATACAGTATTTCCTTGAACTTATATTTTATGAAATTAAATGAAAAAGTGCTCATGACAAATTCTTTAAGATTCTTTGATTGCCATTTTTCTTCTGAATTTAAATTTTGTCTTCCAAACAGATTTTTGAGCTCGTAGGTAAATCCAAGGAACCACTTGCTGAGAATGAACTGTCCAAATAAATCTTCCACCATATGTGAGAAGAACCAGGCACTGAATATTATCAGATACACGCATTTTTCCAGAAATTTACCATGAGTACTAGGGCCCTTCACAATCCTACACCAAGATGTCCATCTTTGAAGCATGCTCTGCAAACTCTGCACAAGTGCAATGTCTCAAAGGCACTATGAATATTGTAGAACAGAGGGCTGGAAAGACAACTTGGTCAGTAAAGGGCTTGGCATGCACACATGTAGACCTGAATTAGGATCTCCACTATCTAGGTTTAAAAAATAAAAAATGATGTGTATGAGTACATCTGTAATTCTAGCACTGGAGGAAGTAGGTGAAGACAGATCTTCAGAAGCTCACTAGCCAGGCAGCCTACCCAAATTATCAAGCTCCAGGTTCAATAATAGACCTTGTCTCAAAACATAATATGAAGAGTGCTAAAGATGACACCCAACAGCAACCTCCAGGATCGTATGTACATACACACATACCTGTATGTAACTGAACACACATGTGCATACACACAAACACCACATAAAAGTGGAGAAAATATGGTCTAAATTAATTCAAGAATTTCTTTATGCACAAGAAGTATATTGGATCTGACCCTCAAGAATGAATTTTGCAGGGAATATTTCATAATTGCCTTAATTATGGAAAACATGTTTTATTGGATTAGAGGTGCAATTTGATGCTCTTTGGATAGTGTAGAAAGAGCTCTGTAATTGTACAAAATGATGGACAGGCTTTCAAGTTCCTGCACTTGTTTTTTGATTTTGTGATTTAGGTGTGAAATTGATCTGAAGTCTGGATGGGTCTCCCATCGAGTTCTGCTCAAATGTAAGCAATACCGTTTCATTTGCACTAATCCAGTACAAAATACCCTTCTGGTGTGCAAAACTCCAACGCATCTCCTAGCACAGAGAGCCCCGTTTATGTCATGCTATAATCACAGCAGTCCTAAAGTAATTTAACACCCTGAGGAAGTTAATTAACATCATTAAAAAGTGCAGCCAGTCAAGTAGAACATGTGACCCAAATAAATAATTGAATGAACTTTCCTACTCCAGCAGTGACATGATCCAAGGCTGTCCTCTTTCATCAAACCTGGTCAACAATTGTTCGCAACACCTGACACCAACCACATTAGATGATTTCCTCGAAGGTGTAAACCCACATGGCCACCTAATAAACAACTTAAGTTTCATGGCTGACATTGATTTATACATCCTCTAAAGAGATGGTGCATGAAATGATCAGAACAGTCAATAACGCAAGCAAAATGTATGGGCTTGAGATAAGAGAGGAGAAAACAAAATCAATGCCTCCCAGCTATTAACAGCAGGCAGCAAGTTCATAACAGATAGCATTAAACTTGAACAGGTTGCATCATTCAAATACCTCAGAGAAGCTGTCAGTCCAGTGGTAATTGCAAAAACAGCACTGCCGCGTGTGAGTATACAGAGCTGTAGCATGGCCACTGAAGGGATTTTACCAGGCAAAGGCTACTGGGGTGAACTCTTTAGGGTGCATTCTTACTGCAAAAATTTTAAAGGTCACCAAGCATACTAATAAGGATCATTAGGTGCATAAGACTCAGATAATGAAGAAAATCAATACATGGCTATAAACTTCCACACACAAAACAGATGCAAAAAAAGGGCAAAGCAATCAGATGCGTATGAATGGTTTCCCCCTCTTTAGAGAGATAAAATTTAAAGGCATTAAATATCACTATCGTGCCATCAGCATAGTCATGTTTTAGATTTGATGAGTCATATCGCTGTCTGCTTCCGGAGAAGGGTTTGATGTGGCAGAATACTTGAGCACACTGGCTTGGAGTTTCCCATCGACCTGTGTGATCCTCACCTTTCCCGCTTATTAGCTCTTTCATTTAACCCCACTGGGCCTCTGTTTACTCATCTATAAAATGAGATTGACTACAAGTGCTTTGTGGTGTTGGTGTGTAATATAATAGCACAGGGATGCTTGGGTGCAAAGTAGTCCCCGAATAAATCATCTTCGTACTCAATATTTGCTTAAATTGGTTTGTCCTTCTGCCAAATTGCTTAGGTATTAGCAAGGTGAGAATTTCCATACAGGGTCCATCTTGCATCTCTATTTATTGTAAAAATTACCATGTTTGAATCTATAGTCATTAAACAAGTGTTCCTCAGCATCTTGTATTTGTGTGCGCATATGTATGCCTGTGCCTGTGTGTGTGTGTGTATGTGTATGCTCACACGCATGTGTAGACCACAGGCTGTATCAGGATATCTTCTTCAATTAGTTCTCTACCTCATTTTATGAGACAGAGTTTCTTACTGAACCTCTGCATCACCACTTAGATGAACTAGCCAGCCAGCAAATCCCTAGGGTCTGTTTGTCTCTACCTCAGCAAGGACTTTGCAGGTACCTGCTGCCAGACTTAGCTTTTTATATGCGTAGCAGGGATTGAAATTTTGGTCCTTAAGCTTGTGTGACACTTTCCCCATGAGCCCTCTCCAGCAGTTCAGATCCAATTTGGAGAATAATGTGTTAACAATGATACATATATCCACAGTTATCTCCCCACTTTATCCTACGTCCATAAATTATCCAGAAAAAAGGATATTCAGACGACCCTACTTCCAATTTTCCAGTCAATCTTATATGATTTCAAGAATGGCCTGACATCCTTCCATGTCATTTGCCCATAGCCTAACATCTTGATTGTAAGCATTTTTACCCAAAAGAAATGCTACAGCTTCATGTGACTTCCATTTTGAATCTCTGCTATTGAATTCCAACCTTTGTGTAGACAACATGCATCAGAGGAGAACCATGTGACACTTCTGTAATTAATTGTTAGTTTTCAATAATATAGCTGCATCAATTATCACCTTCCTTCATCTGTGAGTGTACTGAATGACTGTTGAACTATGCGAACACATTCGTTAAGATGCAATAGAGGGAAAAATCATACTGTTAGGAGCAGAGGGCATGGTGGGTGGAGCACTGGATGTGAGAGAACTGTATCCATGTCCTGGCCCTGTGCCCTTATCCGATAAGAGAAACAGAAACACAGCTTTGCCATTAGCCAGAAAAAGGATGCTGCAACAATCAGAGGCTTACAGGCACAGCTGCCACTGGGCCCAGAGTTCCCAGTACAGGAAATTTCCAGTTGAGTAAAATGCCTTACCACTGAGTTCAACAAAGCACCACCAGCAGCTCTTTCATCCAGCCTTCTGCTTAGGCAGAGTGCAGTGCAAGAAGCCACGGGAGGACCAGTCCCTGAGAATAAATTATTATCTGCCATCCTACCAGCAAAGGGCTGCCAAGGGATGCCAACAGCCTTTTCCCATTTTCCAAGCACCCACGGGTTCTAATGACAAACCTGCACCAGAATGGCCTGTGGTGGGAGATCATTTAGTCAAGTTGGGAAATTACCAGTCACTTCAATGGCCCAAAAATAATATCCCTGAAAATAAATAAATAAAATAATGGAATTTTGATCATTTGCATTGAATGTTTAAACAAGCAGTTTCAAATGAGGCAGGGGTGGTGTTAATAGTCCCAGATCTCTCTCTTAAGCAAAATCATGTATAAAATCAAAACCACACACTGGGTGCTCTCAGCGTTGGGGGAGGGGGAGTTTACCTGCCTCTCCTAATTAGTTTTCTCTCCATTGGCCCTACAGTCCTCCGGGGACCTACATTGTTCTTATCCCCTAAGAATTTACAATTTTATTGGGCAAGCTACACTAATAATTATTCCATAGCAGAACACCATGAGAGAAAAGAGAGTTTAAATGCATTAAAATGAACAACACAATTTAGATTCTGTGGTAGCTAGTGAGACAGCTCTAAGACAAAACATCTAAGCCCCAGCTAACCATTTATCCTCACCTGCCAAATACCAGCCAGGCCACCCTGCTCATCCAAGGCCCTGTGTGTTCTTCCCCAATCATGACTGCTCTGATACTCAAATGGGGGGCATGCTTTCTCCTAGAGCTCCCTCCAGAGTGCCACCACACAAAGGTGCCAATGACTCATAGCACGCCACCCTAAGCCTTGCTTCGCCTGTCTCTCTGGCTGTACCAACCTGAAGAGGATTGGCGGAGCTGGTCCGGAGGGAAAGAGTGAAGCAGGGACTTCCTCACAAGGCTCATGAAGCAGGTATTGGCCTCTCCTCTCCTATGCATGATCCTTTTCACCAAAACTAAAAGCTCCTGGTTTTAATTTAAAAAGTCATCACAGACATTGGTCAGGTCTTATCTACCAAGGTAATTCTTTAAAGCATTATTGACAGTGGAAAACTTTTTAAATCTTCTAATTGCCCAATAGTAGAGAATGTAATTAATGGGATATATTGCAGCCAATCAAACGTCATGTTATAAATGAATAGTCATGAACATAGAAATGCATTAAGTGGGAGAAATTCAAGACAGTTTGCAATAGGCATGATATAATCATATATTTTAAATATAATATATAATCATAATCAACTACATTAATTCAGTATATATCATTTTTTTCTTTTTTTAAATTTATTTATTTATTAAGGATTTCTGCCTCCTCCCCTCCACCGCCTCCCATTTCCCTCCCCCTCCCCTGATCAAGTCCCTCTCCCTCATCATCTTGAAGAGCAATCAGGGTTCCCTGACCTGTGGGAAGTCCAAGGACCGCCCACCTCCATCCAGGTTTATTAAGGTGAGCATCCAAACTGCCTAGGCTCCCCCAAAGCTAGTACGTGTAGTAGGATCAAAAACCCATTGCCATTGTTCTTGAGTTCTCAGTAGACCTCATTGTCCGCTATGTTCAGCAAGTCCGGTTTTATCCCATGCTTTTTTCAGACCCAGGCCAGCTGGCCTTGGTGAATTCCGGGTAGAACATCCCCATTGTCTCAGTGTGTGGGTTCACCCCTCGCGGTCCTGAGTTCCTTACTCGTGCTCCCTCTCCTTCTGCTCCTGATTTGAACCTTGAGATTTCAGTCCAGTGCTCCAATGTGGGTCTCTGTCTCTGTCTCCTTTCATCGCCTGATGAAGGTTAATATTCAGGAGGATGCCTATATGTTTGTCTTTGGATTCACCTTCTTATTTAGCTTCTCTAGGATCATGAATTATAAGCTCACTGTCCTTTATTTATGGCTAGAAACAAAATATGAGTGAGTACATCCCATGTTCCTCTTTTTGGGTCTGGCTTACCTCACTCAGGATAGTGTTTTCTATTTCCATCCATTTGTACGCAAACTTCAAGAAGTCCTTGTTTTTTACTGCTGAGTAATACTCTAATATGTATATATCCCATACTTTCTTCAACCATTCTTCCATTGAAGGGCATCTAGGTTGTTTCCAGGTTCTGGCTATTACAAATAATGCTGCTATGAACATAGTTGAGCATATACTTTTGTTGTATGATAGAGCCTCTGTTGGGTATATTCAAGCACGATATTGAAGAGGTATGGAGAGAGTGGACATCCTTGTCGTGTTCCTGATTTTAGTGGGATGGCTTTGAGTTTTTCTCCATTTAATTTAATGTTAGCTGTCGGCTTGCTGTAAATAGCTTTTATTACATTTAGGTATGACCCTTGTATATATCATTTATGTGTAAATATATGCAATTGTTTTAGGAATTTTACAAAGTTGCTTTTATTCCAGAAAACAAATAAAAGATATTTACAAGAATGGTTTCAGAATAATTAACATTTTCCTTTATATCATGAATATTTTACATCTATAAGTAAGTTTATAGAGGATAGAATAGGATAGGATAGATAGGATATAATGCATAGGATAGGATGGATAGAACTGGATACAATAGGATAGAATATGATAGCACAGGATAGGATAGCTAGGATAGGATGGATAAAATTGGATAAGATAGGGTAGATAGGATAGGGTGGGGTGTATAGGATGGGATGAGGTGCATAGGATGGGGTGTGGTGGATAGAATAAGATTTGATAGGATAGCACAGGATAGGATATATAGGACATGGTAGGAT
>NC_022034.1:12805828-12809689 GCF_000317375.1 Microtus ochrogaster | reverse complement strand
AGAATAGTATACAATAGAGTGGGCTAGGATAAGATAAGATTGGATAGAACTGGATAGGGTAGCACAGAAGAGGATTGGTAGGATACGATGGTGTGGATAGGATAGAATGGATGGTTAGTATAGTCTATCACTGAGTGCAGCCAGGGCAGGCATCTGAAGGCTGGACTTGCTATTCCTTGCAGAACTGCCTCTAATTAGAGAACTTGCTCACAGCCAAGGAAGTGTAGCAGAAACCATAGAAGAACGCTGCCTGGTGGCGTGCTCACTAGCTTATGCTCTGCTATCTTTTTTATTCAGCCATGACCCTATCAATACCAGGGAATGGTATATCCCACAGTGAACTTGGTTCTCCTTCATTAATTAATAATCAAAGCAGTCCCCTACATATATGCTATTGGCCAACATGATCTGGGAAATCCCTCAGCTACCACTCTGTAGACAGAAGCTTCTGTTCCACCCAGTCTCACAGCCATTCAATTCCAAAGAAACACACAGAGGCTTATATTAATTATAAACTGTTTGGCCTATTAGCTCAGGCTTATTGTTAACTAGCTCTTACAACTTAAATTTACCCATAATTCTTATCTATGTTTAGTCATGTGACTTGGTAATTTTTCTCAGAAAGACCTTCTCATCTTGCCTATTCTGCATCTGGCTGGTGACTGCATCTCTGCCTTTCCTCTTCCCAGAATTCTCTTAGTCTGGTTGTCCCGCTCATACTTCCTGCCTGGCTACTAGTCAATCAATGCATATAGAAAAGCATTATCCTACAGCATCACCCTCTTCTCAAATGGCTCAAGGTTGTGTCAAGTTAACAGTTAAACCTAAGCAGGAAAGTAGTATTATATAGTGTATATAGTAAACAATGTGCCAATAACCAAGCTTTTATAGAGAATCCCCTCTTTTAATTCAGGGCTATGCAAGATGAGTGAAAGAGGGTCAGAATACTGAAATGCCACGTGTTTACCCTCCAGTTATGAGAGGTTTATTTCTGACCCTCTTAAACCCAGTTTTTAACTGCCCGGACTATCTCTCCAAAGCCACCCTTCCTCTCAGCCACTGCACCAGTAATAGTAGCATACAACGCAGCACAAAGAACCGTGATTTTTCCCTATTCAGGGAGCCGTTATCATCTGCTGCGGTATGCCAGCTGCGGCACGCTGTTCACCTCCTGATTTACTTAAATCTTTCTGCTTCTATCAACCACAGGGAATGGGGACACTTACAGGTAACAACTGACAATTTGAACCAAAAATATAGAGAAAAGCTGTGGAAAGCAAGTGGCTCAGATTATAGCTGTTGACTTCTAATATTATTTGATAGACGAGGTTGCTACAATTATCTACTGCTCGTGGGTTCCATTACTTGAACAAGAAGCGCACAAAATAAGGGCAATTTCCCAAACAATGTATAGGACCACTTAACTTTGTCAAGAGCCATTTCTGCGAGGGAAGTCCTCATGGTTAAAGATAGGAAGATAATGTGCTGGCAACTTCACACGAGCTCTTAGTTCAGAGCACATCATCTGCCTTTTGTTATTTCTGCCGTGCTCTGGTTAAAGCCAAATTGGATATTATTTTTAACTAAACGTTTGTCGTTTGTCTTAAAATGCACTCGTGGAATTCGCCATTCTCCCTCCACACACTTATAAATGGGATTTAAAAAAATAACTCTAAGAAAAATGCTGTCTTCTGACCAAGTGAAAGTGTGGGCAAGTTTCTAACCTTAATAGTTCACAGATCATCCTTCCTACTGGTCACTCAAAAATTAGAACCTTTTCAATATTCAAATAAGTGATTCTATGGTTGTCTCTTATGTTGCTGTTTAAATACCAGAAACAACTTCTGGGAAGAGGAAAAAGTCAAGCCATCTACTTTTGAAAGGAAAAGAGGTATCTACGCAGTGAATCAGACTGTGGTACCCTTGGTGATCATTCATTCATTCATTTGGCATTTGGGTTTGGGATTGAACCATTCAGTAGAGAAAAATGAGTGGAGTTGTTTGAACTGCACCGAAGTTCCACTCCCCCACACCTACTTCTCTAGGTAGAAAGAGAGGAAAAGTGGGAGGAAGATAGAAAAACATAAAAATTTCAATTAGAAGAAGTAGAAAAGTACAGTTGGATTCCTGGGCCTGATGAGCTCAAGTTGAATAAATGTCTATGAGCCACACTCTGGAAGCAGGCAGGGGTGGGTGGCCTCCAGCACACTCACCCAAGAGCTTTTAACTGCACTTGAAAGAGTCCACGTGTAAACCTAATTGTCACCTTATTTCCTGAGTTTAAATGCCCTTGCTCTGTTTTCATTTTGTGTTTGATACATTTACAGCCATGGCAAGGGCATATTCAAAGGGCTCCCAGGACACAAAACTCTTTCCTTAAACATTCATTGCCACTGTCCTGTTGATAAGTATCTAACAAGGCCTGATACTAGGAGGGCCATGCCTCCTCTTGACCAGAGGCTGGGAATTCCTGCAAGTATTTGTCTAAGAAATGTCCATTGCTCCTAAAATCTAGGTCACTGTGAGCATCACACACAAAATTGGTCAAAAAAAAAAAACTTGCTTCTCTTGAATAATACTCAAGAGAGATGGTTAAGTCTATACAGTTTAATTATAACATTCGGGGCTTTTTATTATTCTTTCTCGGCTCCTGGAATCTTTCAAGTCTTTTAAGAGTCCCTGCACAAAAGGTAACTTCATCCTGGAGAGAAAGAAACTCAGGCTGGGCCATACCACCTCTTCTCGGCCATTGATTAGATGTCGTCTTTTTTTATTTTTTTAACAAATTCAAAAAGAAAGGGGACACGATTTAAAAACTAAAATAGAACCAGGCACATTGTACAAAGGATTATTTCAAGTAATTCTCCTTGAAACTCTAACAAAGGAATGTTTCCTGGGGATTAAATGGACTGTCGGGTAATCAGAAAAGTTCTTTTAGGCTTGTCCTCGGGAAGAAAAAGAGCACTTTGGGTGGATTTTGTTCCTGGCATTTTGTGACACTTTACAGCTTATTCCCCGGTGTCACACCGATTTATTTTATTATTCATGAGCTCTGTGAAGGAAGGAACGATCTTAGAGGGCCACAGCCGGACCACACTAATAGATCCTTTCCTATCTTCCATCTACTGTTACTTTAATATGGATAAGATTGTTTTATTAATGAGAGCAAATGGGTTTCCTGAACACCAGCTTCGCCTTTGGTCACTCGGGAACCTGATATACTTGATGAATTGATTCTCAGCATTCTGAGCACCCATACTATTTTTGACAACGTACTTTAAAAAAAATTAATTCAGACATAGATGAACAAAAGCTGTACCTGCAGGAAGTTACAGTCTAATGAAACAAGACTGACCTCCATGACTAATTGATGATGCCACAGTCAACTTTCAATTATTCATGTGAAGATTATCCGTGACACACTCTGAGATCACCCATCGTGATTTTTGAAATTCCAGGCTTCTTGGCCTCTCCACTGCATTGACTTGAGGGTTATGGCAGTGAAATCGGAAATGTATAACCAAGTTGTAGCTTTAGTGACAGAGTGAAGTGAGCCAGCTAAGCCCAGCCACCTGTGGATTGTCACTTCCCTTAGTAAGCAGATAGAGAGAACTGCGGGTGATGTTCTCTGCTGGGCACTACAGAAATGATTGGGCTAAGTATAGACAGAATTGCTAGGCGCTCACAGACAGCAGTGGCTAATCTGACAGGTGAAAGAGACAGAAAAGGTTGCAATGGGAAGATGAACATTGATATAAACATTCAAATTTGAATGAAAGTCAAGGAGCTTTTAGGGCGAGAAGCCATACAAGGGGTATGAAAACAAAGCCACAAAACTGTGAAACAGAAAAGTCAGTTAGA
>NC_022034.1:12798493-12805361 GCF_000317375.1 Microtus ochrogaster | reverse complement strand
ATACACCTGCTAACAAGAGTAAAAGCTAAAAGGCAATAAGGGCTGGGAAGTTGGTTCAACAGGACCTCCTTCCTTTAGGATTGGAAGTGAAATAAAGGACCTTCATAAATCTAATACGTGACTTACATCACTGGTAGTTGGGGACCATTGGTGAGTCTGCAAACACTGGAAGAGCATTTCCAGAGGGGCACCAGACTCAGTTCGGGGCATTCCATGCTGAAGCACTGAGAGCTCTGGGTAGGTTATAGCCCTTCCACCAACACCGGAGTTCCGCAACTGGCAGCTCTTGAGTTAACAGCCAGCTAAAAACCAACACAGCGTTCACTCACACACCTCTGCATGGGTCTCCCATCATCTCTGCAGCTGCTCCAGGCCAAATGCAGGAGGCTATAGATAACAGACTGGAAAAACAAATACTAAAACCGAAGCTGGCCACTTACATTGCCTGATCTTGCTTCCCTGTGCCATGCACTTGTTCATCTGCTTCTCTTGGGCTGATCTGGATGTGTGTTGAGACGCTTTCTCAGGTCTGAAGAAAAAGCTTCACAGTCAGCCATGAAGTGTTGCCTGAATGCCTAAATACCAATAAGAAGGTCACAAACCCATTCATTGATTTTTTTTCATTCATTCATTATATATGTGTGTGTTTATATAATATTTACGCACATTCGTGTGTGTGTGTGTGTGTGTGTGTGTTTGGCTCACTATAAAGCCTGCCAGCAGCACAGTGGTAAATAAAGAATTTGCTCGCTAGTGAGTAGAGACACAGAGAGCTGGTGGAGGCCGTGAGGATGTGATGGGTGAGAAGATGAGGTATGTGGTAGGTCCAAGTGGGCTCCTCCAGGAAGGACCATAAAGTAGATGTTCTCAGATCAAGACCAAGATGTTAAGAAGCATATAGGCCAAGATTGGAATAGAACGTTCCAGAAGGAAGAACAGGAGAAGAACTAGGACCCAAAGGAGAAACTACCAGTGTGCCTGGAGAAGAATCAGTGGGGGAGGGGGGTACTGGGGGTGGTAAGCTAGGGGTGGGAATCCGGAGAATTGATGAAGGAACGTCATTGGTTAAGGAATAAAGAAACTGCTTGGCCCCATAGGTTAAAACTTAGGTTTTAGGAGGAGTAAACAGAACAGAATGCTGGGAGGAAGAGGAAGTGAGCTCAGAGACGCCATGCTCCCCTCTCCTGGGTAGACGCGATAGCTCTGCTCTCGGAAGCAGACACAATGGAGCAAGCTGCCAGGTCAGACATGCTGAATCTTTCCTGGTAAGACAGGAGCTACACAGTTTATTAGAGATGGGTTGATTGGGATATCAGAATTAGCCAGTAAGGGCTAGAGCTAATGGGCCAAGCAGAATGGGCCAAGCAATGTTTAAATGAATACAGTTTGTGTGTTGTTATTTCGGGGCATAAGTTAGCCAGGCGGCCGGGGTGCTGGGGATGCAGCCCCACCGCTCCTATTACTACAGAGAATCGATCATGAGATGTGGGTAAGGAGAGAGGTGGGGCCTCAGGGACTACAGCCTCAAACATGAGAGTCAGCCCACATTGCAGAGCCCCATTGTGTGCCTTGACTATGTAGTCTTTATCCAAAGCAGAGTTTCTCCTCTCGTTAACTACGAGTAATGAGGACACAGAAACTGTCCTACACACATTAGATCCTGCTGCTTGTTCTCCTCCTTAACAGCGATTAGAAGAGCCAGTGTGGGCTGTGTAGGTAAAAAGAAATGAGCCTTTTTCTAGTCAGAACAGGCAAGGGCCTCTTCTCATGCAGCTCCTGGGACTGACCTTCAAAATCCTCCACTTTCAGGAACCCTGGGGGATCCAAGGTCAACCTACTGTGACAAGTTGGGTCATGTGACAGTGGAAAATGACTCCCGTGACCTAGGAGACCTTCACATTAATTTTCTGTGTAGTCTTGACATTTGTGAACTGAGGTCCTACAGTTAAAAACAAAAAAAAAAGAAGAAGAAGAAAAAAGAAAAAGAGAAAAGAGCAGCTAGCTCTGCAAGACAAATGCCTTTCAAACCGGCAGTTATTTTGAGGTCCCTGGCAAAAAGTACTTTAAAATGCAGTTCTTCTATCCGGGTATCTCCTATCCCTTACCTCCTGGGGCTTGGGGACAGCAATGGCAGAAAATCAGAAATAGTCCTGGAAGGCTGACTTTCCTCTGTGACAGATTAAGTAAGTCACTGATGAGATCATGTTGAAGGACCTCTTCCCTGGTCACCTTCCCATCACCCCTCCATCTTTTCTCTCTCCTCAGAAAGTCCATGAAGATCTGGCCTGGCCACATCCCAGGCTTCCTAACCCCTTTTCTAGTTTCTACTAAGAGATGGAGCCCATGTTCTCCATGACCAATTCCTAACCCCCACTTCCTCTCCCTTACCCAGGAAGCCCCATTCTCAAGGTCAACACCAGAGCTGTGTACCTCCAGACCCTCTGGATGGATGTGTGCCATTTGGGTACACTTGCTCCAGCAAAGCAGGAACACAACTCAGATAACTTGCTACTTCAGTGGGTGGATCAACTCACTAAGTGACTTTCTTTAAACATTGACTGAAAGCAGGAGGTTGGTGTATGTGAACAACCAAGCCTCTGTCTTGCTTTTATACTCAAGAACACTGTAAGATGTCCTCATCCATTTTCTGCTGCTATAACTGAATGCCACAACCTAAATCCCTGCATGTGAACATGGGATTGCACAGCTCATGGTTACAGAAGATGGGAAATCCAACAAAGAGTTCTGGCATCTGAAGAAGATTTCTTGCTGTAGGAACTTTGAAGAGCATCTGTGTATAACAGTACTTATGGCAGGGAGGGTCACAGATATCACAACACCTAGCTCAGCCCTCTCCTCTTCTAGTAAAGCCACAGTCCCGTGGATTAGGCTCAACCCTTAATGGTCTCATTTAACCTTATTGACCTCCTAAGGCTACCTCTCCCAATACAATTGAAAAGTATTGATGCCAGGGTGGTGGTGGTGCACACCTTTAATCCTAACACTAGAGAGGAATAGAAGAGGGGATGAGACAGGAACTCGCTCTCTTTTCAGTCTGAAGATTTCGTAGAGGTAAGAGCTCTCTAGCGACTTGACTGCTTTGCTTCTCTGGCCTTTCAGTTTGAACACCAATATCTGTCTCTAAATTTTTTATTAGTCATACTACACAAGTTAGGGGGGTAAAGAAAGGACTCTCTCCCAGAGCCTCCAAGGAAGGCATGTGGTCTCAACAGCACATTGGTCCAGCCTTCCAGCCTCCAGAACCATGAGCGGAATGAGTGAGTGTCTGCTATGGAAAGCCACCTTGTTCGTGGTCATTTGCTACGGCAGCCACAGGAAGCTAACCTATCCTGTCCTTACAGATGAGGACAGAAGATGGTGGCTCCTCCTGCCAGGGGAATCTCATTTCAGTCCTCAAAACTGTAGGCCCCACACAACCCCCAACCAGTCATGTTACTGTGAAGGAAAACCAGCACCGAAGACATAAGGAGGATATTCTTGTGAGATCTGTGGCTCTCAATGTCAGCCCCTGCACTGAGAAATCCATCATTTGGATCTGGGGTGGTTTAACTCACTAAATGCTAAAGTATTTTCTTTTAATATCATTCAGACAGATCTCTCTAAAATGAATCTTAAAGGTTCCTGCCAATTAGAGATTACATAGAATATAATTAAACTTCTCTTATTGAAATAAAAATGAATAAATGTAGATTTTCATTACTATGATGTAGATGTGACTACAGAGAAATAGACTTGTATATAGTAACATCTCCTGTGCCCTTATTTTCCCTCTTCCTTCCTTAATCCTCCTCCCCTTGCCTTCCTCCTCATCTCCTTACCCTACCCCTCCTGTTTTTCCCTCCCTCTCCTTCTCCCTGCTTGCCCCCTTCCTCCTTGCCCTCCCCCATCCTTCCTTGCCCTCCCCCATCCTTCCTTGCCCTCCCCCATTCTTCCTTGCCTTCCCTTATCCTTTTTTCCCTCCCCATCCTTCCTTGTCCCCAGTTACTAAACACTGATACTGATACCCTGGAAGTCTTTGACCACAGTGCCTCCCTCTCCCCCATCCTTCATCCTCTCCCACCTTAATACTCACTCACGACCTTCTTTGTTCTTCTATGAGCAATTGCAGAGCTAAATCCTAGAAGGCCACTCAGAAGAACAGAGCATGGAAGAGTCATTCTGGTTAGCACAGAGTCTTAGCCATCAAATAGCGTAGGGCAAGGGCAGATACACATTGTTTAATGTGCCTCAGTTGTGCACATTGCTTATATATGCCTGGCTGCTTTGGTTTGACTGAAACAGTAGGTTCCGAGTATAGGGAGGCTCTGCTCATCAGCTGCGATTCATGGATCAGCTGAGACCACAGCACCATCCCCACAAGAATATCCTTTGTTTTCAGTTAAAGATTCATGTACAGCACATGAATGGAAGAGAAAGGAGATGTTGCAACTTGTCCCCTCCCTGACCCCACCAAGGAGACCTCTGGCTACCCAGCTTCTCAAAAAAACTCAACCTGGACCCTTTCCCTTCTCTCCTCAATGTCACATCTCCCAGTCCTTTGTTCCTTTTCTAAAAATGCCTAGTGTCTGCCCTCTTCCCAAATCGCTTCTTCCACCACCCTGGTCCCATCTCCACTATCTCCAATCGATCCTGACCCAGGTCCTCTGAAGACTCCACATATCCCTTGTTCCTCCTTTGCTCACTTATACCACTGGAGGAAATACCACCCCCTGATCAGTTCCCTTTCCCTTCTACTGGATGCCTGTTCCCTGGCCCTGCTTTACAGACCTGAAACCCCAGCTCTCCAGTCTCCAAAGGTGTATCATGCACCTGACATTGCTCATGTTTCCATGAATGTCCCTTCCACTGGAGGCACTCTTTGGTTCTCCAGCTCCTGGGATGCAAATGTGTCCCTACAGCCCAGATATTATAAACTTAATCTCTACGAACAGGTGACTGCACCAAGAGGGATGTGCAATTAGTGCCATTATCACAGGCTTGGGTCAGATACCCAGAGGCTGTACTTACTATTAAAGCAGATTTGACACACACCTCCCCTTGCTTTTCTTACCGATATCTTATCCTGCTTTCCCCCGTGGGATGACACAGCCTGGGGCCCTCACTGGAAGTAAACACTTCAAACTTGAGTTTCCCCAGATTTGAAAAAAAAATTATTATAAAAAAAAAAACAGTCACCGTGGGTGTTTTCTTTCAGAAGACTTAACAATCTAACTAGATTCTCCCCTGGTTATTCAGAGAACACCTTGATTTTTTTATAGTACTTGTCATGATTTTTATTAGTGATTTGATTATTATAAATATCATTCCACCCTCTAGACCACTGGCTCTTAGCCTTCCTAATACTGTAACCCTCAAATACAGTTCCTCATGTTGTTGTGACCCCCACCCATGAAATTATTTTTGTTGCTACTTTATAACTATTTTTGCTACTGTTATGAATCATAATGCAAATATCTGTGTTTTGAGAGAGATTTCTGTTCTATACATTCCTGCAGCTGTTCAGTCCCAAAGAAACACACAGAGGCCTACATTAATTAAAACTGGTCAACCTATTAGCTTAGGCTTCTTATTAACTAATTCTTACATCTTAAATTAACCCATAATTCTTGTCTGTGTTAGCCACATGGCTTAGTACCTTTTATCAGTGAGGCATTCTCATCTTGCTTCCTCTATGTCTGGGTGATGACTGCAGACTGAGCCTTTCCTCTTCCTAGAGTTCTCCTTTTCTGGTTTCCCTGCCCATACTTCCTGCCTGGCTACTGGCCAATCAGCATTTTATTAAACCAGTATAAGTATCAAATCTTTACAGAGTACAAGACCATTGTCCCACAGCATCTGTGTTTTCTGGTGGTCTTAGGTGTCCCCTGGAAAAGGCTCATTCAGACCTCAAAGGGGTCACAACCCAGGGGTTGAGAACCACTGCTATAGACTAAGCTTTCTACAGATGAAAGGCCTTGCACCTTTCTTGCTGGGTGGTGGTGGTGCATGCCTTTAATCCCAGCACTCGGGAGGCAGAGGCAGGCGGATCTCTGTGAGTTTGAGACCAGCCTGGTCTACAGAGCAAGTTTTAAGACAGCCAGGGCTACACAGAGAAACCCTGTCTCAAAAAAAAAAAAAACAAACAAAACAAAAACTTAGAAACAAGAAAGTGAGAAAGAACAAAGAAATAATGACATAAGGAAAGAGGGAGATGGATACATTTCTAACAAGGCTCAGCTGATACCGAGACCATCGTACGAGGGTCCACTGGTGTTACTTTAAAAATGGACAGAAACAGGGCTGGTGAAGGCACTAGCTGCTCTTGCAGATGACCTGGGTTTGATTCCCAGCATCCACATGGCTTTTGAACTAATCTGTAACTCCAGTTCCAGGGGATCCAGTGCCCTCTCTTCTGGTCTCTGTAAGATGCACAAATACACATTCAGGCAAAATACCCATACATAAAAAAAATTAAAGACAACAAACTGGGCAGAAACAATTGTTAGTAACCCATATGCAAACTGAAGTACCCATTTTTTTCTAAGTATGCACTACTGTATAACTACCATTACATATGAAAGCAAAACATTTTGCTTACTCTATTCATGAGACCTATGATCTGAGTTGGCCCAAAGAAGTGCCTAAAGCTGTATGGATAAATAGTACTGAAAGAATTACAGTGCATGCACTCGGGAGGTGAGGGTATAAAGACTGTGAATTCAAGGTGACCCTCAATTACACATCCAGTTTCAGGACAATCTGGCTATATATTGAGATCCTGTCTCAAAAATCTGTCTAGGGGGAGAAAGAAAAAGACCAACAATTATTATTTACAATTCTCCTTCTTTTCTCCTCCTCCTCCTCCTCC
>NC_022034.1:12783500-12798393 GCF_000317375.1 Microtus ochrogaster | reverse complement strand
GAAGGAAGGAAGGAAGGAAGGAAGCTCATACGGCACTTCCTATCTGCCAAGCCAGGAGGCACTGGCACATGTTGGCTCACGTGCTGAGAATCCTCACAACAGCCCAATGGCAAAATGTTGTTTTTGTTCCCATCTTCCAGGCAAGCAAACTAAGGCACAGAGAATCCACTGATGTGGCCCAGACATTACCTAGCAGCAAATGTTTGAGCTTTGGTTTGAAGCCAGGCAGTTTGGTTTTCAGGCCCTATGCTCCTCATAGGAACACAACAGTTCTTCCTGTAGGACAGGCTGGTAAGTTCTGTGTTCATTCCGACGCAGTAAGAGAGCATTAACATACATGTGCGTGCTATTCTCTGCGTGACATAGACACCCACTATCTTTTTTCTAACCCTCTGCAAGCATACAGGTTTTAATGACATCATTTCATTTCACCAGCTGAATCTATTTAAACACCCTTTGATTTTATTTTGGCATTTATATTTTTCAATTTATCGCTATTTTATATGGTACTATGACAGCCTTTCACAAAACTACTGTGCAGTGCCGTCTGATAAATTCTGTGAGGAATTCAACTCTGTGAATTTCAAGGATTTGGACATGCACTGATATCACCTCCCTAAAAGGATGTTGGGGGGACTCATTTTCCTGCCACCATGACAGAGGAGTCTGTTCATCTAAAATAGAACTAGGGTGTGATTGTTCTCCAAACTGCCTGAAGATAGGGGGTCTGTGGCACTTAGAGGGGATGGGATATCTACAAGTTTAGGTCCCAACCTGGATAATTAATTGAAATTAACTTATATTCCATGTAACTAGTTGAAGGAAGCTACCATTATGGCTTGATTCTGAAATGTCTCCCACCAGTTCCTATGTTAAAGTCTAGATGCCCTGTTGGCGATATTTTTGGGGGAGGTCCTAGAAACCAGAAGGTGGAACTGAGTTGGGGGTAGGTCCTGGGGTGGAGAGGGTACCTTGACCCGGACTACTTCCAGCCTCTTCCTGTCCACCTCCTCTCGACGTCCTGTCTACCAGGAAGAGAAGAATTGCTTTCCTCCCCAACAGGTTCACACAACCAGGATGCTCTGCTTAAGCCCCTGAGGCCAAGCAATCTTGGACAAATCCTCTGCAAGTCAGAGCCAAATTAAATCCTACCCCTATGGGTTGTTTTTATAAGCACTTCACAACTGCAACAACGTTAGCTATTCCAACACAAATTTTAGACAGATACCAAGGACTGACCAACCCCCAGTCCTTGAAGAATATCAACACTAATTAATATAACTATTAGCATTGGCAGTTGTTCATCAAGACAAAAGTTTATAAGCCAAACCCAGATACATTATTCTTTACTTTTCCACATAAAACTTAAACAAAATATACATATTTATCATTTGCTTCTAGCCCAATTCTATTTCTAAAGTTATGCAGCGTAAAAATAGAGATTTGGGTAGCAAACAGATTCTGAATGTAGGCTGGCCTACAGCAATACCACCACCGGGAAGGTGTGAGGACAAGATGTGGAGAATCTACTTGTTTGCCTCCTAAGTTTTCATTTTTCTTTAAACAACATGTGGAATACTCCTTGATTGCAGTTAAGAAACTGGCTGTTTTTATTCCATTGCGTCCCCAGTGGACTGCAGTGGAATTTTGGAGTTGACATGACAGATAGCTCATCTCAGCATAGATAACACACTGAGTTTTTAAAAAGACACCTAAATCCGATCATTCCCACAGTAAGGGGCACTGTATACCTACAAACGGACCAAATTAGAATATACTCAATTGCCCAGAAAGGAAAAAGTATTAACCCAGAAAAGTTAATAACTGGATTACTTAAAGTAAACACAAAACACCAGAAAAAGAAGCTCACAAAAATGGTATAACTGGTGAAAATAGGCAATAAGCCGCTGTAGACACAAAGCTTTACCGTTCAGAATTGAGAAACCATAAACATCAACCCATTTGTATGAATCAACAGATTACATGTGCTATGTATGGATCCTCTAACCCTATTAGAAGAAGGAGGAAGAGGAGAGATGGAGAGGAAAAAAGAAAAAAGAAAGGAGAGAAGGAGGGAAAAGGGATAAATGTGTTGTGATGTGGCCAGGGTCACAAAGTAGAAGTGAAAACAAAAGTCTCGTGTTAAGATAGTGTCTGAGTTTTTGGATGAGAAAAATACTTATCTGGAACATTCACAGAATTAATAGAAAGCCTTAGCTTCTCTTGAATGACACAGTGCTGTCTCATTCCACCGCTGTCCCCAGATGGCAGCAGCCCACGGTGAGCTCTACAAATAGCCCTCAGACTAGAAGAAATAGCTCCCGTGCTGGGGAAAAAGCACTACATATAGAGACTTATCATGCTGGCCATGTTGGCAGGTCTAAATCCCTGCTCTCAGAAGTCTATCTGTGAAGCAACTATGAGAAGACCTTCATAAGTTAGAGATCCTTGTCTAGATGCTAAAATGCTAAGAAGGACTGATGGGCAGAAGTAAATCCCATAGCCATACCTGAGTTTTATGGGCAAGATCTTCAAGAAGAAGGTGCAGAGCAGGAGGAAGGCAGGAGGATGAAAAACTAAACTAGCACTTATCCTCACCCTTCCTCTCTTTCTCTATCCCCCTCCCACCCCTTCCTTCTTCATGCTGGAATTTTCCTGTCTCTGTCCCTGTGCCTGCATTTTTAAAGGACAGACTATGAAGACCCTGGGAAAGAATTACCTAAGGAAGAAGACTGCACCTGACATAAGGAAGTAACCCATAACTCTGTTGGGGGAGGGTGCTACCAAAATAGGGCTCAAGAGCCAGCAATGATGGTTTGTCAGGTAAAAGTACCTGCCACAGCCAACCTGCCAACCTCAGTTCTATGCCAAGAACCCTTGGTGAAAGAGAAAATTGACTCCACGTTTTTCTCTCACTTCTATGGGAAAAAAAAGAATTAACCCAGAAAAGTTAAAAACTGAGAAACTTAAAGCAATCCCCCACAAAGAAGGTAAGCTCATATATACTGTGTGTGTTCATGTATATGTGTGAATATATAGTCATATATATGTATATAATGTGTGTAGTCATGTATATATGTGTATATAGTCATGTATATGTATGTATATACATATAGTATTGTGGTTGTGTATATGTATATATATATATAGTTGCATATATGTCTATATATAGTCATAGAGAGAGATGGGGGAAGAAGAAAGAGAGTATAAAAAGCTTTTCCCACCTGACCCTAAGAGAGAATATAGAATCTAGAAATATGGATACTATAAGTCATTTATTGATGTTTAGAAACTTTGTAGGATAGATTTCCCCGTGAAAACTAGAGCCAGAATAGCCATGTGCTCCTGTAACCTCAGTGATGCAGGGGAGGCACAGGCTCTGGTCAGCTGAACTGAACTCTGTGTGATACTCTGTCTCAAGGCAGTAGCTGAGAGAGCAATAGAAAACGACACCAGATATTCTGCTCTGACCCCTGCATGCATGTATACAGTTGTATATGTGCACCAAACATATATACAGCCACACATAAATGCACACACCACACACACACCGCATAGAAATATTTATAAACATAAGAAATAAGTAAACACTAGAGTTTGACTAAGGCAAGAGACACTTGACAACACATAAGACTGTTGATACACTTCAGCACTTGTATAAAATGTGCAGTGACGATAGATGCGGGTTTTCATATCATAGAATTTAGGGAGTCAGTTACATCAGCTACAAAATACATTCTTCAGATGAAAGGTTATGCAAAAATTCCCATAATGATTAATAAAAAACAACAGAAAAGAGTTCAGCAAGAGCTCAACTCCCACAGCTCCTACGTTTGACCCCTGAAAGTCCAGTCGTCCATGAAAGTCCAGCCATCCCCACCTTGTTGTCACACAGCATCATCTGAGAACAGCCAGCCAACCTGGTCCAGTACTTTCATTTTATAAATGAAGAGGATGAAACAGAGAAGAAGAAAGAAGAGCAGAGATGTAGAGGAAAAAGGAAGAAAGAGAGAAGAAGAGGGAAGAGGGATAAATGTGGAGTGATGTGGCCAGGGTCACAAAGTAGAACTGGAAGTTGGTGCTCCTAAATCAAAGCTTAGTGTTTTCCCCTATAACATAGTTTTGCTTACAAAGATAATTCCTTTGTATCTTTCATCAGCTCCCCTTTTCTGTTATTAACATATCAATATAACCAATTCATGTGTGTGCAATATTTTACATATTTTAAAGGAGTTTGCATTGAGAACAGTAATGTAGAAACACGGGACATGTTCTAACTGTACAACCTGCCTCAGTCTTTCCTGGGAGGATCCACTGACCCAGGGTGACAGGTAGTGGTGAGCTGACCCGGGTTCACGAGTAGTGGTGAGCTGAACCAGGGTCACAGGTAGTGGAGAGCTGACCCAGAGTTACAGGTAGTGGTGAGCTGAACCGTGGTCACAGGTAGGTGAGGAGCTGACCCAGGGTCCTGGGTAGGTGGTGAAGGGGAAATGATTACTCCTAGGCTTACCCAGAGAGTCCAACCCCTGTCAGTGTAAAAATTTCTCAAATTGCATTACTGTGGTGATGTGGGATTTCCCTTTGTATGCTGTGATTACCATTAATGAATAAAAAAAAAAACTGCTTTGGACCTATAGCGGGGCAAATCTTATTTAGGCAGGGAAAACTAAACTGAATGCTGGGAGAAAGAAGGGCGAAGTCAGAGAGAAGCCATGGAGCTGCCACCGGAGACAGACGTGCTAAAACTTTGCTGGTAGGCCACGACCTCGTGATGATGCACAAATTAATGGAGATGGGTTAAATTAAGATGTAAGAATTAGCCAATAAGAAGCTAGAATTAGTGGGCCAAGCAGTAATTTAAATAATACAATTTCTGTGTGATTATTTTGGGGCTGAGCAGCCGGGGACAAACAGCCTCCCTCCAACACTGTGGAAATTCATTTCACTAAGAAAATAAGTCAGAATGCTTTCTCTGAAGGACCACAGAATATTCTTTGACATGTGGAGGGTGGTGCCAGGCAACCAAGAAGTGGATACTCATCTGTCATGACTCAAATGTATCACATTCAAAGTTGAAGGTAAAGTCTTGAGGAGAATTAGGACTGGAGGTCCCCGCCCTCATCAATAATATCAGAGGCCTTATGAGATCTTCATGCAGCATTGGGCTTTCCTGCCCTCCACCTTCAACCATAGGTGCAACACCCCCAACCCAGGCAAGTATGTTAGTATTCATTGGATAACCAAGGCTCCCAGCACCTTGGCTTTGGACTTCCCAACCACCCGAACTTAGAATTACATTTCTGTTCTTTTAAGATACTTGGACTTTATTATTCTACTGCACCAGTACTAAAGACCTAACCACCTCCATCATTTAGGAGTAATCACAATGTAACACATTTTAAAGCATATGAAAACTGGAGTGCAAATCACATGTAGCCCCCTGAATAAGTAAATGTTGAAAATGGACATGTTGGGGCTCGAGTTAAGGGCTCAATAGTTAAGAGTGCTTGCTGCTCTTGCAGAGAACCTGGGTTTGATTCCCAGCACCCATTTCGGGCAGCTCACAACCACCTGTAACTCCAGCTCCAGGGGATCTCACACCCTTTTCTGGCCTCTACAAGGAGCCATATGTACATGACATTCACTCTCAAAAACATAAGCATATTCATCTGTAAAAAATAAGATAAAATCTTTTATAATTTTAAAACAAAATGTAGGATTTAGATACAGGACTTCGTTATAAAGGTTAATTCAGTTCAGTGGTGACTAAATTAGTTCCTATAAAAATAAGAACTAATAAGTTAAAACTAGTGTAATTATTTGAAGAGGATAACCCTTAATAACTTCAGGCTTTGTTTTTTATTAAAGTGTGATTAAGAAAGAATTGTTTTTAAAGATTTACTTGTGCGTGTATGTCCTTATGCATGTGATGTGTCTGTGCATGTATGCATGTGCGTGCGTGCGTGCGTGCGTGTGTGTGTGTGTGTGTGTGTGTGTGATACGTATGCAGGTGTCCTCATTGTCTAGAAGAAGTAACAGATCCCCTAAAGTTGAAGTTACAAGTGCTTGTGAGCTGCCTGGTATGGGTTCTGGAACCCAAATTCTGGTCCTCTGCAAGAATAGTATTATGTTCTTGACTTCTGAGCCATATCTGCAGCCATTAAGCATGAATCTTTCAGATTAACTATGAACATGAGAAATTTACTGGTGCTGCTATATCATCTAAAGGGAAGAAAATACAAAAAAGGAAGCAACCCCCATCAGCTCAGGAAAAGGAAAAGAGCAAGAAGAGCTAAGCAAAAATACAGAAAGTAACAGAAATATTTTCTAATACATAAGCAAACACGATGATTGAAGAGGTTCTTTTACTGGGGTTTTGTCTTTTAAAGATTGATTTTTTTATTTATGTGTGTACGCAGGGTGTGTGTATGCATGAGCGTGAACAAGCCCAAGGCCAGAAGAAGATACTAGGTTTTCTGGAGCTGGAGTTACAGAGACTGGTTATAAGTTGCCTAATATGGGTGCTGGGAACTGAGCTTGGGTTTGGAAATGCAGCCAGTGCTCTTAACTGCTGGGCCATCTCTCCGATCCATCCCATTCATCTTTTTAATCTGTCTCATACCGCTTACAATGTGCACTATCACATTGATGGGTACAAATCAAGGCAAGAAATATACATGCTTCTCAAATACTGCACAAAATGAGGCTGGCAGGGCAGCACTAATGCCAGACAAAAAGACAGAAAGTTTAAAAACCATTAATACAAATAAATAAGGACAGTTCAGTAGATGATGAAATTAGCATGCATGCCATAACTTTATAATATGTAAAGCAGAAATAGGGAAATTTGCAGAGACAAATTGATAATTATAGAGGGTAATTAGTACTAGTTAGAATGTAGATATTTGGCACAGCAAAATTGACCAGCTTGATCTAATAAAAACAAAGAGAATCACATACCACAAAAGGCTAAATCCTCTTTTTGTGACTATGAAGAACGCCTGCAAACATTGGCACAGGACCAGGTTTCCAAAGATCTTAAATCACACTCATCATCCCCGACAGTGAGATCAAATAAATTAGAAGTCAACAGAAACAGAACAAACCATGTGTTTGGATACACTAAAATGAACAGTTAAGTAAAATCCAAATTAGTAAGAAATTATTGCTTATTAAAATGTATGGGTTAGCTAAGCTACAATTTAAAGATAAACTTATGACATTAAAATCAGTTACTAGAAAACAGATTTAAATAAACTTTTGATTTGAAGACCTGGAAAAATGGTAAATCTAAAGAAGGGGGAAATATATAAAATAAGATTATAATTAAAGAATAGTCATAAAAATAATAAAAAGTATGGTTAGAAAATTATATTGCTTTAGTAAAGTGGTGGCTGTAGATTTTTCTCCAAAATCTATGATGTCACAAGTCCTGGAGATTGACTGAGTCTCCAGTACCAGGCATGATGTACTTCATGTTGAGCAGGTCTTAAATTCAATCAGAGAGCTGTCAATCATCGCCAAGGTATAGGTGCCACTGCAGCACCCATCGAGTTAATGTTCCATGCTGGTTGTTGATGCGGTCCATTGGCACCATAGACTGCTGCTTGTCCCTCCCTTGGGAGCTTGTATGGTGCTATCTAGTTCCATGAAAGCTAGCCCTAAGGGAAGAGACCTTCAGGTCAGTTCCAGCTCAGGACCCTGAGACTTTAGTACATGGAATCTGCAGCAACAGGTATTTATCGTCCACCTCTGGGGAGCAACCAAAAGCAACTGACTGCGTGTTTTAGCAGTTTTTTAACAACCCTGACCAATAATTTGCAAGAGGGCTTCTCCTTCCTGGTTTTGAGATTTTTGTTAGGTAGTCTTAGGGTCTTAGAGGGAATATTGACAGCCCAGACAAGAAAATTTTATTTGAACTACATATGTATATACACAGATTTATTTGTATGGAAGGGTTGAGGTTTTTAAGGTAGTTAATAGTGTGATTCCTTATGACTTTTTCAGACACGCTATTATTTTACTCTCCTCCCCCATTCTTCTGGCCTACCTAAATATTTGCCCTTATCCCTACAAATAAGTGGATTCTCCATCCCTATTTGAGGGAAATTCTCTTTGTAATAGAGATGATTACAGAAAACCACAGTCAATCACAATGTAGAGTTGCAGAGCCTGGTTCCAATGGCTACATCTACAAAGCAGCTCTCACACCTAAGGCTCGGGGAACACTGCAGAAAGACTGTACGAGCCAGAGGACCAGAGGGTTTTCTGTGTCTCCTGGGAACGTAGGGAACCACACCCAGAAAGTCTCACCAACAATACTGCCTGCACATGAACTGAACAAGGACATCAACAACAGCCAAGCATGAGGCTTCAACACTACACATAAAACCATAGGCAACTAAAGAAAGCTGAGAGTGGGGGAAATGGTCTCCCCGGGGAAGAATGCACCAATGGTTGTCTAATGCCAAGTGGTCGTCCCTGAAAACATACTTACAAGTAACATTAGGACTGAGCAGGTTATATTTATGAATATATATGTGTATACATGTAAAACATGTACATAGCAACAGTTGATAAAAAAAGGCTATGAATTTGAAAGAGAGCAAGGAAATGAATTTGGGAGGGAAGCAAGGGAAGGGTAAGTGATATCATTATAAATCACAAAAAGAAAAAGATTTAAAATCCAAATTTGGTTCATATGGTTTTCTAAGTATTGAATAAATGAGTAGGCTCAGCAGGTGAAAGTGTTTGTCACCAAGCCTGATGACCTGGGAGTCCTATGGCAGAAGGAAGAACTGACTCGTGCTAACTGTCCTCTGATTTCCATACCTGGTCTGTAATATGATAGAGAGTGAGCACATGTATGTGTTCATGTTTGTGTCCACGCATGCACATAAGCGGTATTAAATATGCAGTTTTATAAAAGTGTGTTCACATGACCTCTAAGAACAATATATTAGTTTCTAGAGGGGAAAAAAAATCTAATAATAACCCAAGAATGAACAAAGAAAGAACAAACAAATGAAGAAACTGAACTGGTGGTGGAAAGTCAAGCTAAGCAACACTGCAGCCAGACTATATTACATATATTACAGATAAATTATAACACAGATAAATCCACCTCAATGGCAACAACAACAAAACTCCAAGCCGATTCTGAAAACAGAAAAATAAAAATGTTGCACTACTTCTCCCAACTAGTAAAACCAGAACACCAGAATCAAGCAGACTGCGGGAAGTACAGAAGGCTGCACAGCAACGGCTTTCACAGGCCGAGGTCGAAAATGCCAAAAGATGAGTGCACAAAGTAGCAATGAATAAAGCAATTGTAAATAACATCCTAAAGATTGTGCTCAAGTACATCTGTCTACACTAAATAATCAAGGAAGTCTTTATATCTAACAATTCACCATTAGGTTAAATCATCATACAAAATGCTTTTAACAGAAAGAAATGTTTAAGATATACATTATGTCAAAAGATGAAGGCAAAAACAACATAATGCAAGTCTAATTGTTGATAAACATGCTCAGTGACAAAGAAATGGGGAGTCTTTAGAGGACACTCTTACTGACAACTGCACCAGCTCAATTCCTAGCTGTGTGACTTTATAAGCATTTAATTTAAATCAGAAGTGATATAAAAGTCATTATCAGTTCTTCTATTCATTATACCCCAGGAATTGAGAGTTTAATGAAATAATGAAGTATGTAAAGTTTAGTCACAAAAGACATTAATATCTACATAGATATTCCAAAGAATCTACAGATGAATTATTAAAATAAAATAAATGTTTAGAAAGAGCAGTAGACACAAAAATCAACATAAATAAAAAAAGATCCCACTGAGCAAATTTTCTTCAGATTCTTAGGAATAAACTTACTTAAGATGTGAGATCTTGATGTAGAAAACTGCATGCATTTGCCAAAGGATTAAAAAAAAATACCTCAAGGACCTTAAGATTATATACTTTATCTCAACCAATTTTACAAATTAAAATTAAAGACTAAATAAGGTTTATCACAGAACTCCATACATTATCTCACATTTGCTTTTATGCTAAAAAACTAAGAACGGGAAGGACAGTCTTGAAGAACAAAATGGAAGAAATTTGTACCATCTAAGAAGGATTGTTATAAAGTCATTGACAGTAGGAAGTGAGAGCATCTGTGGATGGATGGTCACTACACACAAATGAGCACATGGAAATAAGAGCCTAGACACGGATGCTTGCTTAGCTGGAGACAGATGTGCAGTAGGCTTTGCTACACAAACCACCAAGTAAAGGATGCGCTGGTCACTAAAAGTGGTGGGAAGTACAATATAACAGAAGGAGCAAGTGGATCCCCTCCTCACATCATACACAACATCCAGTTCAAGATGCTTGCAGGCCTGACTGAAGCAACAAATCTAAGCATTTTGGAAGGAAACAGAGTAAGACATGTCTGGATAGGTACAGAAAAAAAAAACAATCTCAGATGGTGTAAAATCAAATCAAAAAGAAAACATTGACAAACTAATTGTACTACAAAAATGTTCAGCAAAATGTGGTTAAAATGAAAAGGCAAGTGATGATATAAGGAAAGACTATTATGAGTCAAGGTGTATAAGAACACCTAAGAAACCAAATAGGAAAGTTAAGAAGGAAGATGGACAGGAAAGACTTGAAGTTTTTGACTGAGTCATTGATAAAAGAAGGGATACCAAAGGCCAGACTCGCCGGAGATGCTAAAACATCCATGAATTCATATTAGGACGTTTTAGAGTACAGCAAGCAGAATTCTGATGAACATATGAGGAAATGAGATATTTTCCCCCTCTAGCAGTGAGAATACAAATATTTATCAGTCCCTGAAAGCCCTTGGAACACCACACGGCGCTCACTCCTATGAGTTCACCCCACAATAGCAACCAAACTTTCTGTCTTTGAATCCTTTCATATTCTCAATGATTGAAGATTGCAAAGAGCTTTATGTGAGTTGGATCCTCTATTATATTAGAAAGCGGGAGTGAGGCTTTGTCAGGTATTTACAATTAACACTACCATCCCGGTAATTTCTCTCCCACATGTTGACATGACAACCTCAGCCAACAGATTTTTCAAAGCACACGCTATCTCTCCAGCCCCAAACGATGTTTTGGTTGAAGCATTTGAAAGAAATGCAGCCTAACATATGGAATAGCTCATTTATCCTTGTATAATTCTGCAATATCACAGATTTGTCATCAGGAAAATACTGAGTTATAGAATCATATGGCTCTTTCAAATGTGAGTACCTTTGTTATACAACAGAAAATGTTCTGCTAACACTATTTGGTTAGACATAAAAACCTTTTCTCTGTAGCCTTCTTTATAGGAGATTATCTCTCATATACATAGTACAGATAATGAATTCTGAATTTTCCTCACTGAATATGGCATTCCTACACACCACTCTTAGGCCAATCATGAAATTCTGAGGCTGGTATGGATAGCATAAATAAGCTAGCATTCACGTATGAGAAAGTTCCCAGTCTCCCTTTGTTTGGGGGCTTTTTTATTTAAAAAAAAAAACTATCTTTTTTCATTTTACATACCAATCCTAGTTACCACTCTCTCCCCTCCTCCCATTCTCTCTACCTTCCCCCCTAAACCACCCCCATCCACTACTCAGGGTAAGGCACATTGCTTTGGGAAAGAACTAAGGCCCTCCCTTCTATATCTAGGCTGAGCAAGGTATCCATTCAAAGAGAATGGGGTTCCAAAAAGCCAGTACAAGCAGTAAGGATAAATCCTGATCTCACTGTCAGTGGCCCCGCAGTCTGCCCCATTCATACAACAGTCACCCACATTCAGAGGTTATAGCTTGGTCCTATGCTGGTTTCTTCCCTGTCCAGCTGGAGTTGGTGAGCTCAGGTAAACTGTTCCTGTGGGTGTTCCCATCATGGTCTTGACCTCTTTGCTCATATTCTCCCTCCTCCCATTCTTTGACTAAACTTTGGGAGCTCAGCCCAGTGCTCTCCTGCAGGTCTCCTCATCTGCTTCCATCAGTTGCTCAATGAAAGTTCTATGATGACAATTAAGGTTGTCATCAATCTGACTACAGGACAAGGCCAGTTCAGGTATCTTCTTTATTATTGCTTAGGGTCTTAGCTGGGGTCATCCTTGTGGATTCCTGGGAATTTATTTAGTGCCAGATTTTTTGCTAACCCCATAATGGCTCCCTCAATCAAAATATCTCTTTCTTTGCTCTCTATCTCTGACCTTCCTCCATCTCGACTATCCCATTCCCTCAACTTCTCCTCCCACTTCCCCTTCTCCCCTCCTCCTCCCATTCTGCCCCCCCTTCTGTACACACCCCCATGCTCCCAATTTTTTCAGGAGATCTTGTCTATTTCCCCTTCCAAGGGGGAACTATATATGTTTTTCTTAGGGTTCACCTTGTTACTTAGCTTCTCTGGGGTCATAGACTATAGGCCCATTATCCTTTGCTTTACAGCTAGTATCCACTTATAAGTGAGGCTATAGAGCATACCATGTGTTGTCTTAGGTGTTTCTACAATGATAAGTGGTGACTGAAACTAACCTCCATGACCAAAAAAGATAGAATATCTTCTTTGCATTCATGGTAGCCCCTCTTCTATCCTACATCCACATAAAAACTAACAAGGATTCAGATCTTCTCCTTCTGTTCTGGGTGGCTGTAAATATGCCTTTGTCCAAGGAAACTTAAGGGAATACCAATTTGAGTCCCTTCACAAAATGATAGAAAAACTAGGTTGGAAACCTAGTTTTTCTGATAAGTTTTCACCAGAATTGGGAAGTTCCTGTCCTTCATAATGATATCTTTCAAGTTGTTTATGAGTTCCCAGGGACACAAGTTTCCTAGACTTTAATGAAGAATTCAAATATGACAAGAGATGTATTAGATCTTCTACTATATGCAAGATTTACTAAATATTTGGATACTCCAAATCATGTTGAAGAGTTATAATCTCATGAAGAAGTTCTAGGACTATATTGTACAAGAGCTAAAGAAAGTCTTGTGGAAGCATTGCTCAGAAGTTCAACCATTCTTCTAGAGAAAAATTCTGATTTCTTTCTGGATTCCCAAAGATTCCGAATCACAGTGTGCTTATCTGTGGCTGGAAGGCATAGTGAGAAGGTAATGAGGCAGAGTCCAAATCTTCTCTCAGTCAGTAAGGTCTGGATGGCTGATCTCAACACCAAGGAGGCAGTGTGGCTACCACAGGAACACCAGCTCTTCAAGAGGACTGAAGTTACTACCCGTTATCTTCAAATTTTCACAAAAGATAAGGATAGCCTAAGCTGTGAAGAACTGCTAGATGAAGAAGCCATGCTGGAACCCTTCTCTACTGCAGACTGCACAGGGAGAAAGTCGGTTTTTGGGTAAAGTAATATGAAATATTCCTCCATGGGCCAAAGGAGATGTCAGATCTTTGTCTAAGCCTGCTGTGATCAAAGGAGAACGAGTCGCTCCACTTCTCATCAAGACAGCATTGTTCTGCTCTAATTTGTGGCAGCAGAACCTGATAGTATCACCTAAGTCTGGAACCCAAATCCTCAGCTTGCAAACAAGTTTTCAAAAATGGAGCAAGCTCATCATTTTCCATTCAGAGCTGAGTATCCAAACAGAACAGTAAAGAGACAAGTGTACTATGGCCAACACTGCATGAAAGAATGGTGCTCAGAATGCATTCTGACCTCCTGAAGATGACATGCAACATATGGGCTTGACTTCGTAGTTGGTGTTAAAGTTGTTATTCTCTTCTTCTTTTTTCTGTATTTGTTTAAGCTTAGATAACCACACGTTGAATATTTTATGTTATTCATTTCTTACCACTAAATATCAGCAAACACAAAAATGTTTTCACTGATCAATTATTCAATAATTCTATCATTATAGATTTTGCTAAATTGTTAATTTTTTTCTTGGAGGTTTGAATTTTGTGGCTGGTCACACATAGTACCGATTCTCATTGAGGTGAGAGCTCACACCATGCATTTTTAAGAATTCGCATGTGAAACTCAGCAGGTGGTGCGATAGCACTAAGACAGGGAGCCTGCGAGGGGTGGAAACAAGGAGTGTGAAGGCAAGTCTGACAGCAGTCTCCAGGATGCAGGGGATGCTCTCTCTGAGTAAAGATGAAACAGTCAAGGCACCATCTTGGAGGCAAAGGCAAGAGCCCTACCAGACACCACGCCTACCAGCAACTGTTTTTATGCTCGTCAACCCTCAGGAAGTGAGAACAAATAAATTTCCTATTGTTTATAGTCATCCAGTCTAAGATAGTTTGTTATAGCAGCAAATATGAGGCAACCCATTAGCTGTCCAGGAGCCTGCTAGTGTGGGTTAACCACAGTTTATCTGTCCATTGTTCTTTACAGTAAATTTGCAAGACTGTGGGAAGGTTTGGCCTATACCTTGAACTCTGTAACATAAACAGAAGTTCTCTGGGCACCTTTCCCATGGTGGCACAGGGAATTTTAAGGAGCTGTGTTTTAAGGGTTGAGAACAAGACTCCTCATTTTTTTATTACTTCAAGGATACTCAGCCAGCATGAACCAAAAATTACCAGCAACTTTTCTTAGCAGTTTTGATTCGCACTGGATTCCACCATGGGGTGACAAGTCATTGCTTTTCACCATGGGTGCAAATGCAGGCAGAGAGAAGAAGGTAGATATATCTCAACATTATTATGATAGTGGTTTCAACCTTGAAGACCCTCTGTTGATGAATGAGCTATGCTTCTAGAAACACACTCTAGGGAAAAGCACAGACAGGCATAATGGGCTCAGTATTATTTTGTATCACAAAAAAATCACAAACAACTCAAATGTCCCTCAGTGGGAGAATGGGTAAAGAAAGCCATGCACACCCATTCAGTG
>NC_022034.1:12779351-12783400 GCF_000317375.1 Microtus ochrogaster | reverse complement strand
GCTAGCTGATTCACTAGATCTGTATCCAGCCCCATGCACGCCCATTCAGTGGAACCCCAGCTAGCTGATTCACTAGATCTGTATCCAGCCCCATGGATAATTCTCATGCATAATGCTGAGCCAACAACAGTTGGCAGGGGAATATGGTGATATACCACTAACAAAATGCTTGATTTTTTTTATTAATTTGATACTACATATTATCATCTATTTTGCACTATTATGCACTATGTCAAAAATACAGAATGATAAACCCTAAATTCATGAAGTCAGTTTGGAGATGTTCCTGAGGGTGTTTGCTTTTGTCATAATGTTTGGTGCCTCCAAAATCTACTGGGACTATACAAGCCATTGCATTGTGTCAAGACACCCAAGACTGTGAGTGGAATACTGTTACAAGGAGAAGGTCCCTTGTTTGTCCCAGCCACCAGCTAGCTTACACCCGAAATAACCACACAGAAACTGTATCAATTGAATTACTGCTTGGCCCATTAGCTCTAGCCTCTTATTGGCTAACTCTCACATCTTTATTTAACCCATTTCTATTAATCTGTATATCACCACAAGGTCGTGGCTTACCAGGAAAGATTCAGCATGTCTGACCTAGTGGCTCCATGGCGGCTCTCTCTTTGATTCTGCTTTCTTCCTCCCAGAATTCATTTCTGTCTCCCCACCTACCTAAGTTCTGCCCTATCACCAGGCCCAAAGCAGTTTCTTAATTAATCAATGAAAGCAACACAAATACAGAAGGAGCTCCTACATCAGAATATGTATTATTTACATTAACTCCTGTTCTCTCACAGACATTTGAATTCTCTCATCCTTTAAAGTAGCCATTTTTAAAATTATTTCATTCCATGATCTTTTTGGGATGATATCATTTCTCCTTTCCCTTTCCTCCCGCATAACTTTCCTTGCTCCATTTCAAGTGTATGGATCTTTTTTTCACTGTTGTTGTATGCATATATTTATATATATAATATATATATATGTATATATATATATACATATATATATATTAAGTACAACCTTCTCAGCCTGTATGTCAATGCTACTTGTATGTATGTTTTCAGAACTAACCATTTGGTACTGGATAACCAGCTGTTCTTTTCCCTGGGGAGGATTGTTCCACCCACCCTCAGTGTTCCTTCATTGTCTGTGGTTCTGTGTCTGGGTTCTATGCCTTGTGGGTTGCACCTTTCCGCAAACACACTTGTATGTCAATTGGTGTCATCCTTGCTCAGGTTCAGACAGACATGTTGGTGAGGCTTTAGGGATAGCTTCTGACATTCCTAAGAGATACAGTCTCACAGCAAACTTTCTGCTCCTGTGATCTCCACACACATGCTGTGGCACACATGTCCACATATAAATATATGTATATACAAACATACATGTAATTAAAATAATAATTAATTTCTTCTGTTGTGACTTAAGTTTTTTTAACTTGATTATTAAGTATGGAATCATAAATTCATCTAATTGAGAAATATTTGCCACGCATATCACACATAATTTCTACACTTTTGTTAATACAGAGATGGCATTGAACTCTACAGATATTACCAATGACTCCTTGATTTATCAAGGGAAGAATAAGCAGTACTTTTGATTCTCATCTTTATTCTTTTTTCTGTCTCCCATTTCATTTTTATAGGATGGTTTCCAGAAAGTAGGAAGAAAAAAATTAAACATAATTACTGGAATTTTGCTAAGAAGTTTGACAGAAGGAGAAATTAAAACTATTAAGTATTTTAATTGTACAGTAATATACTGATTTTATATGATTTTATTTTTCCCTATCTCAGCAATTACCTGCAGCTGGATTTTGCATTAAGTATCCACAGTATTTATGAACATTCTGTATAATATTTATTCTTTACAAACTCTTCATACAAAAGATGGCCAAGTGTAATGTGGACCAGTAGCCAATGGTTTTGTTATATCCATATCACCATTGACAATGAGCCTATGCTTTCTTCTCATTGGCTAAACTTGGTTAAGCCAGATTTACCTCACACACCACAGACAACCATCCACCCATCCAACACAGGAGAATCAGTCAATAAAGCCCTATTTCAAGAGCAAAGAATTCAGATTTGGTTCACAGCACCCACATCAGAAGGGCTACAATTACTTGTAACTTCAGTCCCAAGGGACCCGATTCCCTCTCCTGGCATCCACAAACACCTGCACACACATCATGCACAGATGGAAAAGCAGGCATACACACACATAAACATTTTTTTAATAATTACTTATCACCAAGCTTGAGGACCAGAGTCAAGTGCTGCAGAATGCATGTATTAAAACCAGGCACAGCACTGAGAGACAGGCAGCAGAAGAATCTATGGCCTTTATAGATAGCAATCTAACTGAATAGGCAGGTTTCAGGTTCATTGAGTGCCCCTGTCTCACAAAAATAAGGCGGAGAGTAATTAAGACATCCAAAGTTACACATGTGTACTTGTTCGTCCCAGCCACCCAGAACATAAATAATCACACAGAAACTGTATTAATTAAAATCACTGCTAGGCCCATTAGCTCTAGCTTCTTATTGGCTAACTCTTACATATTAATTTAACCCATTTCTATTCATCTGTGTATTGCCACATGGCTGTGGCTTACCGGCTAAATTTCCATCTGGCTCCAGCGGGGCTACATGGCTTCTCTCTGACTCCTCCCTCTTTCTCCCAGCATACAGCCTAGCTCTTCCCGCCTAGTTCTGTTCTGCCCTTACCATAGGCTCAAAGCAGTTCTTTATTCATTGACCAATAAAAGCAACACATAGACAGAAGGACTTCCCACACCAATGGATATCACAGATATGCAGCATTATGTCTGGAGAAAAAGTCTCTGAAGGAAACTGTTCAGCTTTTGTGTACATGTTTGCCACACAAAGCTCATCTGGCAAGAACGCTTGAGAAACTTATGTTAGTTGACACATACTCTCACAAATCTCTGAAACACCACCAAATTATGAAACTTAAACAAACCCCACATACATACACACACACCCATAATCTCTGAAGACACAAGTGATATACTCTGGATAAGAGTGCATAATTAATATGACCTCAAATAGGCCTTCATCATAACTCCTCCAAAAGCAATTTCAAAACTGTTATTAGAGTTAGTAGCATGCACAGTAGGTGTTTAATACCTCTTTGCTGAGACTGCAGAGGACAGAATGAAGCCTTAGCATTTGAGGAGATTTGGGGAGCTTGCTTCAATGGAGGGCTTCTTGCAATTTTCTTTCTATCTGTGTTCCCATGAATCCCATTTGCCAGTGGGCCACACTCAATCACTGTCACACACAACCTCAGGACAAGCAAGAGTCACCAGCTACATTCTTCTGAACCTTGTTGAAAATGAAGCCTGTTCCATGAATTTGGGTATATCTAATGCATAAATAAATGGTTTGGGTCTTGAGGAAGGTTGTTTTGTAATTTTCTGAGAAATCACCACACTGACATCCAAAGGGGCTGTACCAGCTTGCATTCCCACCAGCAATGCAGGAGTGTTCCCTTTACCCCACAACCTCTTCAGAATAAGCTGTCATTAGTGTTTTTGATCTTGGCCATTCTTAAAGGTGTAAGATGGAATCTCAGAGTTGTTTTGATTTGCATTTCTCTGATGACTAAGGATGTTGAATATTTCCTTAAGTGTCTTTCAGCCATTGTAGATTCCTCTGTTGAGAGTTCTCTGTTTAGGTCTGTACTTCATTTTTTATTGTATTATTTGTTCTTTTGATGACCAATTTCTTGAGTTCTTTGTGTATTTTGGGGATCAGACCTCTGTCTGATGTGGAGTTAGTGAAGATCTTTTCCCATGCTGTAGGCTGTTATTTTGTCTTGTTGGCCATGTTTGGGTATATATCCAAAGGATGCTCAATCGTGCCACAAGAACATGTGCTGAACTATGTCCACAGCAGAATTGTTTGTCATAGTCAGAGCCTGGAAACAACCTAAATGACCCTGAACTGGAAAATGGCTAAGGAAAATGTGGTACATTTACACAATGGAGTACTACACAGCAGAAAAAAATAA
>NC_022034.1:12758086-12771761 GCF_000317375.1 Microtus ochrogaster | reverse complement strand
CGTCCCAGGCTGGCGCCACGGGGCCAGAAACTCACCCCAAAGCTAGGTCTCCTGGCGCCAAAGATCAGGCCTCTCTCATAAGTGGTTTCTAAACATAAAGCAAAGAAAACCAGCTCACAAATCACAATCCCAGAGAACCTAGACAACAATGAGGACCCTAAGAGAGTCATACATAGATCTAATCTACATGAAAAGTAGAAAATGAGAAGATCTCCTGAGTAAATTGGGAGCATAGGCACCTTGGGAGAGGGTTGAAGGGGAGGGGAGAGGCAAGGAGGGTGCAGAGAAAAATGTAGAGCTTAATAAAAATCAATAAAAACGTGTTTTGGATGGGTCAGTGCCAGCATATCAAATTCCAATGCCACATTACGAAGTCACTTGGTTGCTATTGTCCATTTACCCCAATATCTGTGAGCCACTTCACATCTTCTTCCATTTCCCTTAAACAGTAAAGGCTAAAAACCTGACCACTGATAGTACTTCCTTCCACACATGCTCAAAATAGCAACTAGCCAATGCTGAGCCTATGGCCCAAGACTGGGAAACATGGCTTTAGTCTGTGTTTGCTCTCACCTATTTTCAGAGCCCTGCTTTAGTGGCTTGGCATCTACAGCTGGGAGGGCTTCTCAAACCACTGGAAGCAATACATATTGGAAAGCAGGATTGTGTCTTTGTAAAGTAACCACTGAGTAAACATAACCTACTGCATAGTTCAACATTATGAAGTTTGAACCTTTGTAGAAGTGGTCTGTATGGGCCCAGTGTAGAAAAGGTTGGAAGAGGGAACCCACAATAACAGAATTTCAAAGTGACATGCAGGTTAGTCTGCAAGACCGAAGGCCACATAGACAGACAGACAGATGCTAAGTAAGAGAGACAGAGAAATAGAAATAGAGAGAAAACCATTTTAAATATAATTAGCAAATGAGCAGAGATCAACTATTACAAGCCAAATCAAACATATGGACTCAATTCTTAGTCTATCAGAGCATGCCAGGTAATATTAATAACACGCCTGTTCTCTTGGACCAATTCTGCTCAGCTGGGTTCAGACCACCTGTGGGCTCTGCTCTCCATTTGGATTATACCCCAAATATTATAAGATATTATTGCTATTGCTCTTGAGTGTTCTCCAGAAGTCAATAGTAAAACCTTATTGCTGAAGACACCACAGAGACTTGAGTCATAGGACATGAGGAAATCAAGATGGTAACAACCTGGAAACTTCACCCTCACTGGGTAACTTTCACAGACTTAGAAGGTTCTATGCCTACCACCATGTAAGAAAAGTCATCAAGTCTTACCAAGATGTGGACCAACCCTGTGAACAATTGATGATAGGCTGGCAAAATGTGCCCACTCATGTAATGGTGGCATGAATGTTATGGAAGTAACCAACTGTTTCACATTGGAGTGAAGGTCCACTCCACACGATGGAGCTTATGCCTGATACCACAAAATGGGTCCAAAAATAATGTGCAAGACCTACACAAAATCAAGTCAACCAAAATCCCAGCATGGGTTGTGGAGGGGTTCAAGAAGTCATAGCTATAACTGAGAAACTGTTGGCATCTGAGAGTAGCTGAGAGAAACAAAGCCAGTTTTCTTCAGGGATGCAGCCCCTGGGAGACTACCCATTCTCTAGTAGATGGTTCCATATCCATGCATATACAGGCAGTGCTAAGTGGACTCAGTAGGGGTTGTTTTTTTTTAAGAATACATAAAGTTGGAAGGTGAATGCACGGGAGTGGAAGAATGGAGGCATAGATGTGATCAAAACATACAATATGCATGCATGAAATTCTTCAACAATAAAAATAAAACTGAATGGCAGTTGTCTGTAGTTCTGCCTATTGTCAATAGAACACACTGCATCCCCTGATCTGGTGGACTCATAAAGCCGTGCAGCAGAATGAGGAGGAGAGAGGAGAAACATTTGTTTCTGGATGCTAAGCAATTATTTTCCTTCTTCTTACCCTTCTCTTTCTTTTCCTTTCTCTTTACTTTTTCCTTCCTGATCCATCTCCTTCCTTTCCCAAGGAGTGTTAGACATCAGCAAAGGACAGGAAGTGGAACAATAAATTAGAAAAGACTGTAATGTTAGCTTTTCTGGAACTCTTGCTTGGATAAAATGTCAAGTTAACCAACAAGTTGGACATGTCAGGGTTCACTGAACGTGGTAGCCAGTCTACCTCTGCCTGTGACATGTATCAGAGGGCTGACACCATCATCTAAGAAGATTTCCAGACTAAAGCAGATCAAACACAGTAGGGCAAAGGAGTGGAGCAATGAGGAGAAACTCAACCAAAGATGAACCTGGAGTCCAAGAGTTCATAGCCTCAGACATCCTACCAGACAGACTCTAAGGCTGCTTTTGTTGAGACACATCTTCTCTGCTCCAAATTCATGGGGGAAAATACAAATTGGTAGAACCCTAGTGAACTCTCTTCCTGGTAACGTACTACAGAACAGTAGAAGGAAGCTGTGCCCATGAATGCAGGAAGCTTGGGCTCTGCTTCAGATCACAGGAGGTTGTATTTATGCTCCCCTGTAAAAAAATTATTTATTCTAATTTTTAAATATAAACACAAATACAGAGTTGAGATTATTTCTATCAGTCCTGTGCTGTTTGCTAGGATATGGTATGTTGACTCACTGACATAATGAACTCCTCCTCTTCTTGAGGTGTGGAAAATGTTTTTGTCACCACCACCCCTCAATAAAAAAGACACTTAGAAGCAAGCATTCCCAAATATAAGACTTTCACACTTGAGAAAGAACTGTGTTAACAGCCACCAGGATGGTAGGTTTTTATTAAAATGCTTTATCATCTTCTAATTTTTCAAAATCCCACAAAGTGATAGTTATGTAATAATCCTAAAACTTACACAAAACCATAGTTGATACCATAAAATTATTTAAAAAGCATAACCTATCATTTACCTCATTATTGCCATGGAGCAGGGCTAATTAAGAGATTCATTCCACATGCACTTTTTGAAAGCCCGATACACAAAATTATGTGCGTATTAAAATGAATAGTTTCTGATTCAGAATCAAGTAACTCGTGGTTTAATTCAATAGTAAAATTTCGTAGTTTTCAAACAATATGGAGCAGTAACTATAACATCCAGGGACCTTCCCACCAAGGGCTCCACTTGAGCATGAGATAGGGTGCAAAAACGACACTGCAAAGGAGGACCAGGGTTCATGACAGGCCAGAAGCAACAACTAAATAGGTGTAAAGAGTTAACTACACATTGTCAGCCACACAGATACACAACAGTTAATCCTCTGAGTGTTCTTCTGAGAAGCTGCACAGCCAGCAAGTTAACTCTAGGACACAGACAACAACAGTCTTTTGATATGGGATTTCCCTCTATACGCTGTGAATACCATAAGTTAATAAAAAAAAATTGGCTTGGCCTGATGAGGTAGAACAGAGCTAGGTGGGGAAAACTAAACTGAATGCTGGGAGAAAGAAGGGCGGAGTCAGAGAGAAGCCATGGAGCCCCTATGATGTGGGAGTGTCATATATCAATCTGTTGATTTCATTGGTTAAGGAATAAAGAAACTGCCTAGGCCCCTTGATAGGCCAACCCTTAGTTGGGTGGAGTAAACAGAACAGAAGGCTGGGAGAAAGAAGTTGAGTCAGAGAGTCGCCATGGTTCTCCCACGCCAGGCAGATGCAGGTAAAGATCATTCCTGGTAAGCCAGCTCGTGGGCCACACAGAATAATAGAAATGGGTTAGATCAATATGTAAGAGCTAGCCAATAAGAGGCTGGAACTAATGGGTCAGGCAGTGATTAAAAGAATACAGTTTCTGTGTAATTATTTCGGGGCATAAGCTAAGCTAGCCATGCGGGCGGCAGGGTGTCGGGGACGCAGCTCCGCTGCTCATATTTCAACACCCCTGCCAGAGGCAGACATGCTGAAACTTTGCCAATAAGGCACAGCCATGTGGTGATACACAGATTAATGGAGATGGTTTAGTTTAGGACAGAAGAGTTAGCCAGAAATATGCTTAAGCTATTGGCCAAATAGTGCTGCAAATAATAGAGTTTCTGTGTGATTATTTTGGGAGTCTGGACAGCCTGGAAACAAACAAATGAACAAGCAGCCTTCATACTACAGTCTTTCCTCTCAGGACTCCTTAGCTGTGAGTCTGGAGTCATATAAGGGCCTACACACAATAACAATCCAGGGAAGTAGCCTTATCTGATTCAAGGCAGATGAACTTTATGCTCAGTTGATTTCAACCCATTTTGTTTCATATGCTCCCTTGGGAACACCAAGAACAACCACTGAACAAGGTCTCATAGCTTCCTTTTCTGGGAAATCAGAATTAATGGTCTACATAACATCTTTTTTCTGCCTTTAATTCTTTGCTCTTACCAGTTCCTCCAAATTTCTGTTTCTCAGAGTAATTCTTCCTACTGCTCCTCTATGAACCACGTGAAGTAATCTTAAAATGATTGGCACACAGGGCCTGGAAAGATAGCCCAGCAGTTAGGAGAACTTGCTGCTCTTGCAGAGGACCTGGGTTTGGTTCCCAGCACCCACATAGCAGTTCACTGCCATCTGTAATTCCAATTCTACGTGCCTTTTTCTGGCCTCTGTGGACACTGCACACACATGGTACACAGACATACATGCAGGCAAATTGCCCATATACATAAAATAAATAAATCGTAAAGAAAAGATGATTGACACACAAAGCTACCGTTTATCCATACAGCAATTCTATTTGTGTCTATAAAAGGTATTCCTTTCTCAAAGCACTTTCCTTCCATCTCATGAAAATGGGCTATACATTTTCTATTAGCACTACTATCCTCCTGGATTTCGTACTAATCAACATACAATTAGAGCTGGCTCCCTCTTGTCACATTCCACCTGCGTGTCACATTCATGCTGTATGTTCAACCCTTTCTATTCTAGATTCAAACACTGATGGTTCCTATCACCAAGGAGGTAAAGGTGAGTTCACTCTTTTGATGATAATTATGATTTACATCTTTAGGCAGAATTCTATTTTTCCTAGCTCACTGCTTTGTGGGTGGAATGTTTAGAGTAAGTTGGATTACTGGGAAATTGGTCTTTTTTATATGCATCCTACTTATGGGGGGAAGAAAAATGGTAGTTCAGATTCCTATCGTTTAACTAGAGAAAATCGTAGGGTGGGTAAAATATGCATACACACAATGGGGAAGAAATAGTTTGTCAAGAGGTAAACAGGGATGAGGAGTAATGTCTATAGAGGTACCTTAATCTACAAAATGAAGTGGAGAATTAGTGTAATCAAGCTTGCTTTCCTTTCTCCCTCCCCCCATTTCCCCCACTCTCCTCACTTCAAAGAGAAGTACTATATGAATAATTGAAGCAAAGGGGAATTCTTTCCTTGAATAATTCAGGAAATTGCCTCAATTTTCCTCTTTGCTCTTTACTGCATTTACTAGTGTAGAGTTAGGCCACATCTACATAATGAGGTCTCTCTTTCTATTATGCAATCAACAAGGTGTTTCTTCTCTTTGGCTTTAATTTTCCGATCGATTATATAACTGTATCGATCATATATTGATCCAATTTCTTAAGGAAGAGAAAAAAATATAGCTAGACTAATCCTCCTGGTCTTATCTGAACTTCCCCCTTCCTCTCTGGGCTCTTGCTACCTGAATCAGGTAAGTGAGGTTTACAAAATTCTCTTCAATTACTATATTTTTATTATGTAGTTATAGGGTTGATCTAATCCATTAATACACGAGAATGGGTGGGATCATACTAAGAAGCAGCTTTTAAAATGCCAGAGTTCTGGGTGTGGCGTTTACATGCCTGTTCGCTAAAATTGGGAGCTGAAGGGAAGAAGTTTGCTAATTCAAGATCAGTCTGAGCTATATAAGAAGACAGTGTCTCAAAAAAAATAGGGGCAAAAAAGATGAAAAAAAGCATTAGAACATAGATTGGCACATATATTCTTGTCTCATTGCTATAACCAAACACCTGACAGGAAGCAACTTAAGGCAGAAAAGAGTCTTGCTACTCTTGGTTTGAAGGTTCGGTTCATCATGGCAGGGAAGGCACGGCAGTGAGAATGACTTGTGGCTGTGGGAGCAGGATCATGAGGCCGCTTGCTCACATCTTGGCGGGTCCAGAAGCAGGAAAGGGGGAATAGTGACCTTCTGATACCTTTCTTCTTTTTCTCTTCTCATTCAGACCAAAACAAAAAACCCATATGATAGACTACACCTTAGAATCTCCTCTCAAATATCCTCAGACATACCTAAACATGTACCTTATTTTTTATTCATTCAAACTGATCATCACAAACCTGTTGTAGAGTCTGCTTTGGAACTTTGGTTTCAAAGTGTAGACATTTATTTACTTCGCCATTAGATACTTTGCTTAATTTAGTGAGCTTAGTTTAAATAGAGGAACCAATAACTTTTATAAAGCCAAGTCTCACAAATGGATTCCTGTGTAGGTCAAGATTACCTCTTGTTATTTCAAAGTACGTCAAAATGCTTGATGTGGATACAGATACTTCAACCTATCTGTGGGCTCTTGTTTTGTGTGTTATGGAAATGCTCCTACCTCACTGTGGATAAGCATGTCTCCCTTATGCACTAAACATTTGGAAGTGGACACCACAATGTGCTTGGACCGGCACTCTCTCTGGACAGTACAGTCTCCTGACAGAGGAGAGGAAACATTTTCTGCTCATCGCCAGAAGTGACCCTTCTCTTGCTCTACGAGGCATGGCTGGATCATGCCTGACCCAGCAGGGGATGCTTTATTAGAAGGTGCAGTGTGGGAAGGGGGGTTCACTCTGGGACGGCCCTTTCACCATCAAGTTCAACAGCTTGTGAGTTCCTTCTTGCTAGCATTCCCTCTTGCTGGTTCATTTCTTAATTGAATTTATTTTCCTTTGTCTTTCCTCACTTTCTTTCTCTCCCACCCCCACCCCTGTTTTCAATTCTTATTTCTTTGCTCCTGTTCTTGGTATCACTATTTCTATTTAATTTTCTTATTGTGAAAGTAGTACTTCCTGGAGGGCCGACAAGATGGCCCAGAAGTTAAGAGCATGTATTCCTCATGTAAGAACCTAAATTCAGTTCCCAACACCCATGTTGGGCAACTCACAACTGCCTGTAACTCTAGCTCCAGGGGATCCAACACCCATATATGGCCTTTGCAAGACTGTCACAAACCACACATATATAAAATATACACATAATTTAAAAATTAAATGAACTTTAAAAAAATTCTCCCTTGTATTTTACCCAACCTAAGCCTATTGCTATTTCAAAACACACATCACTGCATCTAACTAGGAACATCCCTCCTTTAGGCCACGCTTATCTAGATGGATTAAGGAATGTTTTTCTCATCTGTCAGCCCCTGTTCCAGCCCTTAGGAGGAACCAGTCTCACATACTCTCAACCTCTCTAGTTGTCAGGACTCCTGGTCAGGTTAACTTTAGAACCCCACCTTTCGGATCATCAGTGTATTGGTTAGCTTTGCCATCACTGTAGCAAGGTACCTGACCGACACAACCTATGTGAGGAAAGATGTATTTTGGCTCATGGTCTCAAAGGGCTCGGCTAGATTGCTAGACCCTGTGCTCTTGAGCAGAGCATACTGGTAGTAGAAACACATAATAGAGAGCAGTCACTCCCATAACAGTGGACTGGAAGCAAAAAGCAAGATGCCAGTGTCTAGACAGCCTTCTCCTGTTCATTCCTGCTCAGGGAATCCTCTCTGAAGAATCCATCCCAGACACACCCACCAAAGGTGCGCCTCACCATTTTCCCAGGTGATGCTAAGTCCAGTCTAGTTGCAAATTGCATAAGCTCCCAGGGCCTCGGTGTATGCCCCTGTAATGTGGAGAACGACAGTCATCCTTGTGTTGGAAAGATGAGGTAAAGCTGTGACTAAGAAGCCTCCTGCATGGTCCTGACAAAGATGCATCAGCTCGAGTGTAGGGGCCACCTTCACAAGCCCAGCCATCCACCAGACAATGCATTCCAGTGATCTCCACATCATCTCACAGCCAAACCCGGGGTGTGCCTTTGTGACCACACCCTCCAGATAAGATTGGTGAGAGCCAGGAACGTGCACTAGTGTAACTTCTGGGGGACAAATAAGAGTGTACAGGTCCACACGTAAGCATGTGTGAGCCTAGGTGTGGAGGCCAGAGGTCAAGGTCAATGTTATGGTCTTCCTCAATTGCATTCCCCCTTATTGTTCTCACGGGAACTGGAGCTTTCCAGTTCTGCAAAACAAATGGCCAAAGAGTCCTGGGGGTCTTCTACTCTCTCCTCCAGCACCAAGACTATAAGCCCTTATCAGTACCTCCAGCTTTTTCTGTGGTTGTTGGAGATGCATCCTCTGGTCCTCATCCTTGCATGGAAGCACTCTTCCGACTGAGCATCTTGCCAGATCCTCCATCAATGACAACCATAACCACAAGCATTGGTGAGCACTGGCTCTACAGAAGACTCAGTGATGGAGAACCTGGTAAGCCTTGTGGCTTCCATATCTGCATCCCAGGGTGCTAGCTCAATCCCTGGGCAGCTTTCTCTGCCTGTTTCAGAACTGTTAGAAACTAAATTTGAGGTGCAGTTAGGAAGGAAACAGCTATCCTGTCTACCAACAGAAATAAGAGTCATATTAGGAGCAGTAGGAGAAGACACCAAGTCTCCATGCCTGCAGAGAGAATATGTATGTAATAAATGCAAAGCCAGGCAACGCTGCCAGCCTGAGCATCCCTCTCCCAATACCCAAATTTTGATTAATGGGTCCCAACAGGGGACTTCCAGGGACTCATCACAATGTAGGTTACAGACTTTGGCCACGGGCTAATGCAGACATTTTCACATCACTCACAGTTGAATGTCTTTGAAAGTTTAACCTCTGGTCTACTATGGCCTAGTGTAAATGGGTAATCAGACCTGCAAGTATTAATTAAACTCATGGTTCTATTTATTGTAGGACTCTGGGGATTGAGCAGACAGCAAATAGCAATAAGTACTTCTGAATGTTCTCTTTGGCTTAATTACCGTTACATAGTTAGTCCATCAAATTGATATACAATCAACAAGGCTGTACTTACTCCACAGCGTTCATTTAGACAGAAAATGCACCAAGTCTGCCAACAGCTCTCTCATATTGCCAGAGCCTACTAGAGGGCTCAGGACAAGACAGACCTGAGGTGATCTTTTGTCCAGTCTACACATAGCAGCTTGGTAGGAATGCTTCTCCCGGATAGCATCTTTCTATTTAGATACAACCTTGATTAGTAGTGAATGGTTCTCCTCACTAGCTATGCCATCAAAGCCAGCCTACACAGGGAGGACCAAAAAAGAGCAGAATTGTCGGCTTCATAAGACTTCACAGATGGCCAGCACTGATAATTAAAAGTATGGATTCCTGAAATCTAAAGGGACTTGGGGAGCTATCTGTTTTAGTGGCCTTGTTGTACACAAGATGAAACTGAAATGAAAGAAGGAAAGTGGTGGGACCAGGGTCACACGGGGTCTGAATAAGAGAATGTGGGCTGCAATCAAGAGGCCCTCTCAAGCTAGCTCAATTAGGTGAAGGGTGATTTACTTGGAGAGTGTATTGACTCTGGGGATCTAGTCAGGGCATTTCATAAAGTCGAAAACTATTGGGGTCCCCGCTCCACTGCTCCTCCCACGTATCTGTTTGCTCCTTGTATCTGGCAACTCTTGATTTCTGTCCCTCATGACTTCAGTTGCCGTGTGGCTCTAGCTGCCATTGTACCGACATCTGATCACAACCTCAATGCCCAACAGCTCCCATGTATCTTCCAGCTCTATAAATTACAGACTTCAGTGTCTCATCTACCGTTGAGGCATGAGGATACAGAGAGCCAGGAGCATGGACCACCTATTCCCACCTTCTGTATACACTGGGGTGGGAAGGTCTCAGCAAAGTTATAGGACAGAGAGCCTGACATGGTAGAAGCACCAACAATAAACCGAGATTTTTCAACTCTGTACCCAGAACCCTTCCCACTTTCTCTCTTAATACCATCCCTGTGTTAGTCCAAGGATCACTCTTCCGTTGAGAGGAGCCAGGATTCATGGCTGGAATTACTAAAGTGGTGGAGTATAATGTGGCCTTAGAATCGCCACATATAAAACGGGAAAAAAAACATAGTAATAAGTTCCTTGATATTGAATCCCTATTTATAAATACTAAGAAGGAAGAAGGGAATGAGAGAGGGAAGGAGGGAGAAAAGAATAGAGAGGGATAAAGAGAGGAAGAGGGGGAGGAAGAGGAGAGATGGAGAGGAGAGAGAGAATATCAAAGATAAACAAAAGTAACTGGAGCTCTGACCCCACACTTCCTTCGGCACACACCCATGGAAACAATGTGGTTTTGCTGCATTGAGGTCCCTCGCCAGGTAGAGCCATCCAAGTGATGAGCAGAATGTCATAAAATTGCCTCTGTCCAGATGATCCAGTAAAAATATGCATATTTCACCCTCTGGTAACAGAACGACTTCAGCCCAAGATGAGCAGTCAGGAGGGAACAAGCTGTACTGTTTGAGATCCAGAGGTTAGCTATCCCTCTGCCTCTCTCTCTCTTCTCTCCTGCCCCGTCCAATTTCCTAAAACTTAGCAAATGAGGCCAGGAACAAGTTCATTCATATTGCTCTTTCCTCAGCTGCCTCTTTTCATCCTCCCTATTTGAAGAAGAAGCGTAAATGATCCCTAGCAGATAGTGATGGGAAAATGTGTAATACAAACATCAAAAACTCGAATAGCTCTCAAGACAGGTCTGTAGAAAAGGGGCTGAACTGGAGGTCAGGGGAAGCGAGCTCTGGTACTGGGTGTGGGACAGTCCAAGTGGGGTGTCACTTTGGTCCTGAGTGTACAGCATGCATTCGGTAGTCTCTTGATCTCTTTTCAAGGATGCCCCGTCATGCTTTCAGCAGACTGAATCTATCTGGACTTCCTATTCATCTCTGGAGCCAGGCCACGTGGCAGTGCTGCTGTGTGACTTAATGAGCCTACACCAGTGAGCTGGCTCTGGGCTCTCCCCTCTGGGGTCAGTCGGCTTGTGTGGGCCGTTCACTTTCTGTCACCTGATGCTCAGTAGAAAACAGGGAATTGGTTATGTGGGATTCCCCTCTGTGTGCTGTGATAACCATTGATGAATAAAGAAACTGTTTTGGATCTATAGAAGGGCAGAACTTAGGTAGGCAGGGAAAACTAGGCTGAATGCTGGGAGGAAGAAGAGCAGAGTCAGAGAGACACAATGAAGCCACCAGAGTCAGACATTCCGAACCTTTGCTGGTAAGCCACTGCCACATGGCAATATACAAATTAATAGAAATGGGTTAAATTAATATAAGAGTTAGCTAATAAGAAGCTAGAGCTAACGGGCCAAGCAGTGTTTTAATTAATATAATTTCTGTGTGATTATTTTGGTTCTGGCGGCCAGGTTGAACAAGCACCTCCTTGCAACAAACTGGGATCAGAAAGATGGACTTTGACTTGGCCCAGTGTTAGGCTCCTTGAAAAGAGACTGGTGCTCTCTATGGACACTCCCCCCAAAGAAGTACACTGTTGGGTTAGCTTTTCATGAGGAGGTGTGAGTAAATGTCTATTCACCCCAGACGAGGCACCATGGACAGACTGAAGAACAATGAACTGGTAAGCCAATGAGCATGAGGAGATGTCACTTACATGAATATGGATGACATCATAACTACTACATCACTAAGAAGTCTCACCCTAGCAAGGGTGGTCACCTCCCAAAGCTGCAAAGGTGTCTCCGCCTATCGGTAAATCTCTCATCCTCTATAGACTCTAGCACCTCCCATGATACAGCTGGGAAGGGAACGGAGCAGAGAGGCACCAGGTCAGATCTAACGGCTTCCTCCATCCCGTTTTCTAGGAGGGATTGTCAATAGATCCGATCTGATAAGTCAGGTGTGGGTAGTTGCTGCTGCCTTCATAAAGAAAGTAGTGGCCATGCTATGCTCAAGTACAAAAAGTCAGCCACACACTTAAGAGGCTTAGTGAACCAGCTAAAGCCTAACCCTGAAGCTGGTCCTGGTTCATAAGCCCCCAAGTGATTCTGGAACTAAATTATCCAAGGCATTTCGAGTGTGGGATGCAGGGAGGGCTGGAAATACCGATTGTCCCCAGATCCACCTACCGTAGGAAAGAATTTCAGCTATTTGGGGTACATGAGACATCAATTCCATCTTTCCTCTTACTGATGGGCCCGAGAGCTTGAGACAGCTGTCTGTGGCCAGAGAGTCTAGGGCTGAAATTCCAGCCTGTGTCCTCTCACTTCGAGCAGGAGGTCAGCTGGTACTTGAGCTGAGCTTCACCCAGTTCTCCAGTTCCTTCCTCAGGGGCCCTCTCCATCCTCCGGTGTTCATTGCTAAGATTTCTGACTTAGTGGGTGGCAGGACCTAGTCTGGGGAGCCCTGAGGTACTGTAAGGGAGACTAGATGCCCCCAGCCCGTGCTGTGTTGGGTGCTATTCTAGTAGCCAGTGAGCAATGACTGAGACTAACATTCTGGGCCCACGTGTGGCTTCACCTCAAAAGGTCCAAGAAAGCGACCCCTGCCAATGGCTCCTAATGGCACCACCAGAATGCCAGCCACACCAGCCAATACAAGCACGGGAAATGCACGGCCTCTCATACGTGAGCTCTCTCTCTCGCTTTCAAAAATAACAGAGTTCATTGATGGCCTGCCTCACCTGGAGCCTGAGGCTTTTTGATGAGAATACTACCTAGTGATGTCACATTCCATAAATCATACACACAGAAGAACGCTGGAAGCATTTTCTCAAATTTGAATAAATTCCAGATTTTTTTTTCTCTCTTTTTTCCAGGCTGGTTGAGCAGTAGGTGTCTGGGTGGGTGAACTGAATGACAAGCTAGTGAGAAATGTTCCTCCCTCAAAGAAGAAAAAAAAGGAGTCAGAGAGATATCATTTGGGGAAGTGACAGGTAGATCGTACCGTAGAGTTAGTGATGAAAAGAGGTTTAAATCTGTCAGAATCCTGAATTCAGAACAGCCCAGGCACAGAGAAGGAGGAAGGTGAATCCTGCTAACCTCGATCTGCACTAGGTTTTCATTTGAGGCTAATTCCCAGAGGGACCTCCCCATGGCTCCCCCTGTGAACGTCCTGCAGCCAAAGGCAGACCTCAACAGTGCTGTGGCACTGCAAACTCCTGAGTGGGAGGTTTGTTCTCTAGAAAGTCCTTCTCCTCAGCCTCACCACACTGGCTGTGACCACCTCTCAGAGATCTCTTCCACTTGTCACATTAGGAAGGAAAGTGGGCGTGGCCAGAAATGCAGAGTCTGCAAAATGAGAGCTTGGAAAAGCCATGGGAGTGATGGAAAACTTCCTGAGAAGAAAACATATCTATACACACACACAGACACATGAATGCATATACACAAATGCTCCTATACACACATACAGATACACATGTGCATGCACACAGACCCCTAGACACACAGAGAGAAATATACATACAGAAACAGATGCAGACACAACACACATACAGATATGATACACAAATACAAACACAAATACATGCATACTGAGAGATACCCAAATACAAACAGACAGACACAGAGAGAGAGAGAGAGAGAGAGAGAGAGAGAGAGAGAGAGAGA